>NW_015547674.1:357841-365601 GCF_001515605.1 Sinocyclocheilus anshuiensis
GGGGGGGACCGCAACCCTGAGAGGGAGCCACAGATCTAGCGGGTGAGGACCGAGATAAGGACAAGCCCGTCTCAGATCCCTCCACTAAATCAACTTGCGATCCCCATGACAACAGTCTGCACTGTGCCTCGGCAGCAGCAGGATTTGTGCCAATGGGATCACGATGTCCCGCTTGTGACTTCTCGATTCTCTATCGGACTGATTCCACACGTGTTTCAGAATGTCGTCACAGCTCGAGTTCCTGAAGGGCAAATACAATTTCCAGATACTATGTATAAAAGTGTCGAAAGTTATGATAGACGCTGTGTAGTTATGAACTTTTTAATTGTTCAGGCTGCATATGGTCTGTGGGAAAAAACTGTTCTCATGGCTGGCTGTTCTGGTGGTCGGTGTTCTGTGGCGCTGACCAGAAGGCAACAGTTTGAAGAGAGAGTGAGCTGGGTGTGAGAGGTCCAAAGTGATTTTACCAGCCCTTTTCCTCACTCTCGAGGTGTAAAGATATTTGAGGATGGGCAGGGAGGAACCAATAATTCTCTCAGCAGTCCAGACAGTTATTGATGTACACAGGACAGACTCAGTGATGGCCGAGTAGAACTGTTTCAGCAGCTCCTGTGGCAGGTTGAATTTCCTCAGCTGGCAAAGGAAGTACAACCTCTGCTGGGCCTTTTTAACAATGGAGTCTATGTGAGTGTCCCACTTCAGGTCCTGACAAATGGTGGTGGCCAGGAACCTGAATGACTCCACTGCAGCCACAGTGCTGTTCATGATGGTGAGTGGTGGGAGTGCTGGGGGGTTTCTCCTGAAGTCCACTATCATCTCCACTGTTTTGAGTATGTTCAGCTCCAGGTTGTTGTGATTGCACCAGACAGCCAGCTCTTTAACCTCCTGTCTGTAAGCAGACTCGTCTCCATTGTGGATAAGGCTGATGATGGTAGTGTCATCTGCAATTTTCAGGAGCTTGACAGAGGGGTCTTTAGAGGTGCAGTCAATTGTGTACAAGGAGAAGAGCAGTGGGGAGAGCACACATCCCTGAGGGGCGCCAGTGCTGATCGTGAGAGTCCTGGATGTGAGTTTCCCCAGCCTCACTAGCTGCTGCCTGTCTGTCAGGAAGCTCGTGATCCGCATGATGGTATTGAAGACCGAACTGAAGTCCACAAATAAGATCCCTGCATAATTCCTAGGTCTGTCGAGGTGTTGCAGGATGTAATGCAGTGCCGTGTTGACTGCATCATCCACAGACCTGTTTGCTCTGTAGGCAAACTGAAGAGGATCCAGCAAGGGTTCAGTGATGTCCTTCAGGTAGGCCAGGACCAGTTTTTCAAATGACTTCATGACCACAGACGTGAGAGCGACAAGTCTGTAATCATTAAGTACAGTGATTTGGTGTTTTTTTGGGGATCGGAATGATGGTGGACCATTTGAAGCAGCAAGGAACTTCACACAGCTCCAGTGATCTGTTAAAGATCTGTGTGAAGATGGGGGCCAGTTGGTCAGCACAGACTTTTAGACAGACAGGTGAAACACTGTCTGGGCCTGAAGCTTTCTTAGTCTTCGGTTTTCTGTTTCTGGCCTGGTTATACAAGATTTTATCTCCACTTCTGTAAGCATCCACTTTGGCATGACAAAGATGTTTGAGTCTCCCAGTAAACTATGGTTTAATATTATTGAATAATAGGAATGTCCTGGTGGGGATGAACATATCCTCACAGAAACTGATGTATGAATCAGTTTGGGTGATATGGCTGATTGCCACAGCCATATCACCCTGCAGCCCAAGACAGGTTGCCCACTGAAGCTAAGCAGGGTTGAGCCTGGTCAGTACCTGGATGGGAGACCTCCTGGGAAAACTAGGTTGCTGCTAGCAGATGTGTTAGTGAGACCAGCAGGGGGTGCTCACCCTGTGGTCTGTGTGGGTCCTAATGCCCCAGTATAGTGATGGAGACACTATACTGTAAAAAGCACCGTCCTTCCTTGTAAAGAGTAGGGGTGTATCCCTGGTGTCCTGGCCAAATTCCCTCCACTGGCCCTTATCAGTCATGGCCTAATCATGGGGAAAGATTTGGTTTGTTAAAATCTCCATGAATGATTAAAAGAGAAGCTGTGTACTATTGCTCCTGTGAGATCCTGTGAGATGGTCGTGCCCAGGAACCTGAATGACTCCACTACTGCCAGAGTGCTGTTCATGCTGTTTTCTGTAAAGATCTTGAATTGTTGCTCTACCCTTATGCTTTCATTGGAGAAAAAAAAAAGTTATCCTGGGGGGAAAGCTTGATTGTTTAATGGGACTATTGAGCAGGGCTGGTAAGGGTTTCCTCTATTAGTAAATATTCTGGTTAGTTACCTGACTCCATCAAACTGACCTTCCTTCATCACGCCCAAACATTTAAGCCTCTATGGAGTGGTATAAAATGTGAAAAAACTCGACAAGACATTTTATCAGATATATTACAAAGTCTGTTCAGTTTACATCAAATAAATGTAATATATTTTGGGGTTGATGGAAATTAGGTGGATCAAATAGCTAACAAGCATTAAAACACTCAGACATAGAGTTTGATGTTCATTGACCTCACTGTAGATACTCAGGTTTGACTGTGACTGCCGGGCCAGCAAAGACTTGAATGCAAAGTAAAACATGAGCTGGTGATTCAGATGCAGCCTGAATGATTTAACAGTCTCTTAATGGAGCTAACAGAGGAGCACACACATATACAAAGGACAGACAAAACACTTACCCCTACCCCTTTACCTTCAAACATTCAAAAATAATGGCATACATTCTGTGTATATGCAAGACCAAGTTGTGCATGTGTGTTTGTCACAGTGAAGTGCATAGATCAGGGCAAACACTGCATGTTTTCCATGTCTCCTTAATCAAACACATTAGGGGCCACTGGCATAGATATTCTGTGGGTGTGTGATGTTGTTGAGAGGTGCTGTTATTTACTGTCTGTCTCCTTTATTTATAAAATAATAATAATTATAGAAGTAAGTGGGATAAGATGAGGCAGTTTTCCACAAGAAGAAATATGAGATGCGGGGAATTAATGCACATACAGTAGCTATAATTCAGTCAACTATGAACTGAAATGAGACAGCATTTATAACAAAAATGCAAAACAGGTGATGCTACTTGTCCTAGGTTAATGGTTACACATTGGACACATAACTGAATCTAAGGAACCCAGCTTTAGAGATTATCCAGACCATTCAGGATAGATAACCAAGCTAGAGCATTTGTTGCAGGGGTCTTTTGTGACTGACATGTAAACTGTTCATCTGTGTTGTAGAGAACGAAGAGATCATCCTCCCACCTTTTTGGATCTACTGCAAGGAATATGAGAGGAAGAACAAGAGTCACCATCAAAATTTGTTAAAATGCCAGCACAGAAATTTTCTGTGTGTAAAAGGAAACAAGTGCAGATGCTAGAAAAATGCATGATCTGGTTACCTAGATAGGCCAACTGACCCACACCTTGGGCATAAAGTTAAGAGGGAGCCAAAGATGCTGACGCAACATATGAAAATGAGCTGCAAAAGTGTATACAAGAGTTACAGAGGTAAGTGGCCACTTCATCTGTTCAGCCTGGCAGAGATATAGATGCTAATAATATGTGGAGAGCAAGATGATTAACCACAGTCTGCTGGGTACCACGTACAAAGACAAACCAGGGGGGAGAATTTAGCCAAACGTTGACTACTGGAGATGAAGTCTGGTTTTCATGGTAGTTTATTCTGGTCAAGAACTGGCTGTTTAGTGGACATTTATGAACTTTTTGCAGATGTACTCACACATTGCATGACAGTCGGCTTTCTGTGCTGTGTGCTCAGAAAGCCACATATCAGAAGCTTTTAAAACTTATGCAGATGATAAACTGTCATGATGACGAAGAACTGCAGTGATATTTGAGCATGACTGCAATAGAGATGATAATCAAAACAAACAAATGTTTTGTTTATTGTTCGCAGAGTATCCAAGGCACAAGCTCTAAAGGCACAGCCCTCTTGTGGAAAGGTATCTTCGGAGCAGCAGCTCATTTGCACTTAATGAGACAAATACGAAAACAGTATGTTTTTGCTTCCACCCAAAAAGGGGGTTTTAAGCATTTACAGCTTAGCAGGGTGGCGCTATGGGTGGGCTATGGGGGCTGAAGCCCCGGATGATTTCAGTAAAGCCCCGAATGTTTTTATTACCATGTGTTGTGCGCATCAAGACTTTTCATGCGCATTAAAATAATTTCTATTAAACCAGCACTTAAACAGCAAAATGCTGCTGCTTCAGGTATTTGTAACTTACTGTATAACTTCATAATATCGATTTCAACATCTCTCAAAATTAGATTGTTACTGTATAGCAACAAAAATAGACTTTTAATCATGTTAATATATGCATAGACTTTCTAGGACACACAAATGCATTTAGAGTGATTGTATGATTGGTTAGCAATTAGCATGTTCTGTGGCAGAATTTTCTAAGTGTCAGGGCAACAATTAAGTAAACAAGAAGTTAACCTCTTAACTGTCAGTTCCACTTTTTGAGCATAGACCTGAAAATGACATTTCCAACTTAAATTGTTATAAATTGTGAATGCTTTGGAGCACAGACTTAAGGTTGGTCTCTTTTTAAAGAAGACACTTGGCAGATTATTGTAGGAGTGAAAAAAGTTTAAAACGTTATATTACAAAGTTTAAGTTTAAGTTGATTCAAATATAAAATGTAAAAATACAATACAATAAAAAACAAAATATAAAATATATATTTTACAGCATGTTTTACCCTAAAACTGTTAGAAAATTAAAACCAAAAACGTGAACAAGTTGTGTTCCAAATTTGAGGTTGATATCTCAAAAAATGAGCTTTCAGTGAGATTTTGTTTGGGCGCAGTACCAAGCTTTTCCACTAGATGACCAACAAACCCCATTAGTAACCATATAAGGGCGCCTACATTTCCATATATGGTTTGAGTGATCTGAAACATGTTTTTCCATACTTTTCTCATTAATTACGAAGTAGACATCACATTCAGAAGTATTAAGGGCAGTATTTGATTTCAATTCAACCTCTAAAAAACACATAAAAGACATACGACGAGAACCTTAGACCTATGTTACAGTTCACACTGCATCAAAAATTGAGAAGCTATAGTTTTTTTTTTCTTTATATTCAAAACACTTTTAGACCTTTTTTCCTCCATAAAAAGAATGGATGTTATCTTTTGAACACTTGACACGAAAATTAATGGAGGTTTTTACAGATTTTTCATGATTTCATATGTGCATCACTATTTCAAAGTAAAGGTCAGAACTCGATCTCTGACTCTGATGAGTACACTTCTTGCAAATTAATAAATTACATTTGCTCTGTAAAATATTAAAAAAATTAGTCACCAAATATGAAAACTAAAGTCTTTAAGCTTTCACTAGATATATTTTGTCAAGATTACTTTAGGTTCAGACTAAGATATTACTGTTTAAAACACGTAATGACAAGTAAGCGAAAATGGTTCTAAACAAAGCCATGTTGTGTGACTCTGCACACCGCAGTGTTTCGTTTCTGAATGAATGCTTCTGAACGCGTTTTTGAATCAGTGATTCACTGACCCATTCATAAAAACGTCCTTCCTGAATGAATCAGCCGTTTTGAACGAATCGATTGAATGAATGACTACTGGCAATTTTAGTCTCATTTTTAAAAGTATCATTCTATTTTTCTATTATTTCATATTTCTAAATTCTAAATTTTATATTTAAAACATAATCGCATAACATTATTTATGCAGTTTGTGTAGCTCAGTATAATAAATGACCTGTGAGCTATTTTGAGCTGAAACTTTACAGACACATTCTGAAGACACATGAGACATATTAAATCTTGTAAAAAATGAATATTAGGTACCCTTTGACTTGATGAAAGACGCTAACTAGCCAAATAACCTGTATTATCTTAGAGCTTTATACTACTGCCATATGGATATTACACTGACACACTCATCTCTGACAAATAATAATTACTTCCTGATTATACCATTGAAAACATACACTTTATGTGAAATTGCTTTTAAAACAATATGTATTGTGAAAAGCACTATACAAATAAAATTGAATTGAACTTACCTGGCAAGGTTTCCCAAAAATTAACACTGCAACAAAAGTCTAGAACATGGATCTGCAACCTTTTGGGCATTAAGTGCCATTTTTAATTTGTCTGGTTAACCACTGTGCCAGTAAGCTGTATTCACAGAATACACACTCGTTTTTTATATGTTCAGATAAAAATCTGTATTGGATTATCATATAAATATTGCATATTTGTTGAATATTGCTGAAGAATTTTTTCATCAATTATTTTTAAACTTTTTAAAATCCTAAAAGTTAGTTTATTTTAATGTTTAAATCAGACTTTGAATAAACTGTAATTTATTTATTGCAACGAACAACAAATGCAGAATAAACTGTAAGCTGCCATGCACTCAGTCACGTAGAGTTACGTGTTCACGTAGAGTAGCGGATTTAACCTATGTGAAAGCTAGTGATGACTGAAACAAACCTTTTCAAAGCTTCAAATAAATTGGACCAACATTATTCGCTGTTTCGAAGCTTTCGAAACACCACATGCTGGCGATGCCTCCTGGTCAAACTGTGTAACTACAACAAAAATTCAATCCCAAAAACCAATTGCAAATGTTTTATTAAAATAATAATTTCTTAAATGCAATTAGCAAATCATTACAAAACAGCACCACTGCACAGAAGACTCCACCTCCTCCCGGTGACTTAAATACCATTAAATATGAGCAGTGCTTGAAGTGGAAAAAAAGAAGTGGTGTTACCCCCGCCCCCCCTTTTAAGCCAGATACACACTGAAAATAATAATTTGCTATCATCTGGACATATGTCTCTATTCTCTGCATTAGTGCTGTTTTGAACTTACTGTTTGAATTCGCTCACTGGATCCTTGGACTTTCCAGGAGTTTTCCGTTTTAAAATGATGTGATCGAAAACGTCTCGGTTACTTGTGTAACCCTCGTTCCCTGAAGGAGGGAACGGAAGTGGGACAATCACATTGACTCCATTGTGAAAAAGGCCCAGCAGAGGAGAAGTTCAGCCTGCCACAGGAGCTGCTGAAACAGTTTTACTCGGCCGTCATTGAATCCGTCCTCTGCACTTCAATAACTGTCTGGTTCAGCTCAGCTAACAAAACTGAAGTTAGAAGATTGCAGAGAATAGTCCGGACTGCTGAGCGAATCACTGGCACAACCCTCCCTACTCTCCAAGAACTGCCCTCATCCAGAGTGAGTAAAAGAGCTGGTAAAATCATTCTGGAACCCTCACACCCAGTACACTTCATCTTTGAACTGTTGCCGTCTGGCCGGCGCTACAGAGCACTGAGCACCAGAACGACCAGACCTGCTTCTTTTCATTGTTAAGGTATTGTTTTAGTTAAAATGTACTGATTCAAATTAGTAATCAATAATGAATTATTATTCTACTACTCTGCGCGCCTCCCCTGATATGCTCTCATGCCCCACACATTAGGGGCCCTATTTTAACGATCTAAGCACATGGTCTAAAGCGCACAGCGCAATTGCGCTTAGGGCGTGTCCAAATCCACTTTTGCTAGTTTAAGAACAGAAAAAATGGCCGGCGCGACCGGCACATGGTCTAAAAGGGTTGCCCCTATTCTCTGAAAGGGGTCATATGATGCGATTTCAAGTTTTCCTTTCTCTTTGGAGTGTTACAAGCTGTTTGTGAATAGATAA
>NW_015547674.1:365678-373255 GCF_001515605.1 Sinocyclocheilus anshuiensis
TAGTAATGACACCTGAAAAACTAAAATAAATAAATAAATAAACACACACACACACACACACACATTTTAAAATTAATTATCATTCTGATGTAAATACTTTCACTTTTTGATTTAATAAACCTTTCTTATTATAGATTCATTATAGAGGGGGAAGAAAAAATTTTATCGGCCCAAATTAGACAGGCCAAAACTCACAATTCATCCTGAAAAAATTACATTAAAAATAATATATATACCGTACCGTTCGTCACCCTCGGTTCGATATGCATTTGTACCGCGATCAGTGGCGGCTGGTCAATAGGGGGCGCTGGGGCGCCGCCCCCCTCAAGTTAGCTAGGGAAGAAGCCTACTTCAACATGTTAAAAATAAGTTAAATATATATTGTAAAATAATCACGAAATTGCTTTATGTAGTCATACTATTTGACTGGTAGTCATGTTAGCATCTATTAAAAATAGAAAAATCAAAACTCTATTTCGTTTGTTGTGTGTGTGCGGGGCGCCGGACAAATGGGTGTCTATTAGGTCCGTACACTTTTGAAATGCATGTGACTTAAGGCTAAGCTCTAATTGGCTTGTTTCAGATTGTCCTCGGGGCGCAGAGCACCCCACTTTTGATTTTGGTGAATCAGTATTGGTTTCTTCCCTCAGGTCATCTACCTTATGAACAGTTAAAAGTTCTCCCCACTGTGCAATAAAACATGTGCAATACCCAACTATCTATACTTATATTTATTATACGTATGTTAGTGACTTAATATATCTTACATCTACCCACATTCCCTTGCATAATTTGTCTATAGCACTGTACATACAATACTGTTTACTGTCTCTTGTCTATTGTGTATTGTTTTTACATATTTATTTTTACTCACTTATTTTTATTTTTTGTAATCTGTGTCTTGTCAGTTGTCAACCTGTCTGTGTACTGGAAGCTTCTGTCACCAAGAAAAATTCCTTGTGTGTGTAAGCACACTTGACAATAAAGCTCTTTCTGATTCTGATTCTGATTCTGATTCTAAATATGTGATTGGATATATCTTCCGAGATTAAAGTAAATTTGATTTTATCTTTACAAAAAATTCTTCCACAAGACATTTAAACGAAGAAAAAAATAAATAAATAAAAATACGGATCATGGAGCTTAGACGGGGTTGGCTAGCTGTTTGTTATTTCAAAGTCCTGTTACCGAAGCATTGTGGAGATCGACACAGAATGGTCTATAAGTATTTAGGAGATTACAGTTTATGCATACTTATTATATTTGTCTTTATTAAACTTTATGAAAATATAATGAATTTATATGCAATTTTTTTATTACAAGTCAATTTATTGAACAATTTTCACAGTATTTAAACTGAGATCTTAAAGGATTTGATATCCTGTGGCTCCCTCGTGTGGACAACATTAGTATTATGGCCTTCATCTCTGAATCACATTCATATAAATTGCTGATATTTTTTTTGAATGATTACACGTTTAATGATTACTGATAATACACCCACATTAAACTCAAATTCACTGATTCGTGGGATCTTATTTCATACTTTAACAGTTGAATTTTCAACTTCCATTTGTTTTAGCTAAGCAGTAATGATACATTAGTATGTCACTTTTTAAATGGTTATTTAACAATTGCATTCATTCCTGCTGCCTGCATTAACAGTGTGATTCAGTATCGTCAGAAGGGAAAAATAAAACCCTGTATCAAGATCCCATACATCTTCATCTACCATTCTGTACTGTAGTTTCAATCAGGCAAAGACGCAAGAACGTGGCTTATGACAGTTTCCTAGGTTTTATATATCCCTCCTTCTTTGTCTTTCTCTCACCCTCCCTCTATCTCTGTCTCCCTCTCTTCAAATCTCCCTGATCTTCACATGCTTCACAGTTTTTCCTCATGTTCACTAGCGGCAGAGAGCAGTCACTCTGATCTGTCTCTTTTTATGTTGGCTACCATTCAAATAACAGTTGCTGCTGGGGTAAAGCACGTGAGGCCAATGCCCTTTGACAGGGTGGGGGTGAGGGGTGTGCTTGACATTGCTTTGGGGGGTATGAGGAGACTGTGTGTGTGTCTGTTGTTGGGAATGAAGTGGTGGTGGGCAGGGTATTGGCCTCTCAAATTCATATTTCCCAACATGAAAGTGTTCTCACTTGAAAAAGGAAGAATCCTGGTCATGGGATAGTAAGGTAACATTTTGCCATGGGCTCCTCATCTGTTGCTAGGAGACTCAGGGAGCTGCTCATGAAACCTGTTATTCACCAAATTTAAACCTTGCCATAAGCAAATGGTTTTCTTAGGAACTTAAAGATAAATAGTAGGGACAGAAAACCCTTCCTTAAATCTTAATGTTTTTAAAGTTCACTTGTCATGAGAGACATTAAGCTTTTGAAGATGAAGCATCAACAAAGCATTCTCAGTGTCAGTGGTGGTTGTTTGTTTTTTTTTTGTTTTTTTTTCAAAACAACTTGCATTGCAGGTTTAGGGCCCTATTTTAACGATCTAAGCGCATGGTCTAAAGCGGATGGCGCAGATGCACTCAGGGTGTGTCCAAATCCACTTTTGCTAGTTTAACGACGGGAAAACGGTCGGCGCTCCCGGGCACATGGTCTAAACTAGTTGTCCCTATTCTCTTAACGAGTAATGGGTGTTTTTTGGGCGTAACGTGCAATAAACCAATCAGATTGTCATCTACCATTCCCTTTAAGAGGCAATTGCGCTCGTGCCATGCTGGATTTGCTATTTACATGGCGGAATTTGCAAGCGCAAAGACAGAACACGTCTCCAGAGATGATACGGAGCTGCTCGTGCGCGATGACTTGCAATGACTATCCATTATGACTTTTTTATATTTTGAACTGCATTTTTATATTTATGCAGCCTACACAATAATAATATTTTACATTGCAATCCTTTAATTTTTAATATTTGGCATGTTTGTGTGCTGCTGAACGTCCCTGTGTGTGTAATAAGCAGAGTGTACGCGCGCTGTGGACCCGCCTATACTAACGCGCTCTTTAAATAACAAAAAAACTACTGCAGTCTGTTTCAGTTCCTCAAAATAGCAACGCGCCAGCAATGCGCCTGAAGACACCTCATTTTCAGACCAGCACGCCCATGAGCGCACAAATGGGCGCAAATGCATTTGCTATTTAAACAACGTGGCACAGGACGTGAAAATGAGAACTGCGTCGGGCTGAAACTAGCAAAAACACTTGCGCCGCGCCTTGCGCCGGGTGTATTATAGGGCCCTTACATTTTATCAGTTCATGTATATTCTGAGCCAATGACTTTGGCACTGTTAGCACCATTCTCTACTGGAATTAAAAGTTAGAATTTTTCAGCTGTTGATTGGAGTTGAACAGAGAACTTAGCATTTTACAATATACTGTTTTTAGAGATGTCAAAAGTACACACATCCTTCACTCAAGTAGAAGTACAGATACTCATGCTCTGACATGTACTTGTACATGTAAAAAAGTAGCCATTACTACTACCTGTTTTAGTGTCACGCTGGTAACTGGACCTCACATCATATTAAAACATTAATACAAAATAAATTACAATTCAAATGTAGAGTACAAGCAGAGAAAAGACTAAGGTAATGAGAGAGAAAAAAAACACTATTTGCCATCACCTAGGCCATATCCTAGATTGTACGGAGATTATGCCTTTTGTCCTTGGAAACAACTCAAAATTATGATGCTTTAAAAATGGCAAAATTGAGGTAAGTTATACTGTAAATTTTATTGAAATGGAAACAAAGACAATTAGTATGTAAGTATAATTTACACGTTTACCCCTGTTAACATGCAGGGGGCCTATAACTATAAATCATTAGAAAGGTCTAAGGTTTTATTATAAAATATTATGATAAAAAATCTGTCACAGTAATTTCTTAATTTTTGTCAGGAAATCTTATGCATTCACTGAAAAATAACTCCTGTTCTCTTCTCTACACTGGAGAAAAATGTATGGATATGGATGTTTTCTTCTAACTTCTTTTAGAGAAAAGTGTTATTTTTCCTATTTTAACCCAAGTAGGGAGTTCTGTGAGCATGAATGAGTACACATGTAATGTTATGTTTGTTTCATTCATACTGGTAGCCAGAGGGCAGAAACTCCACAAGTGTGACTCACAGAAGTAATAAAACTGAAGATGTTCCAGGAAATCCCTTATATGGACAAAGACATCCAGCAATCGCTGTAGCTGAATAACATGCTGATAGAGACCTTTTACCTGATGAAACATCAATACAATAAACATGATTACGACAATATATGGTTTATCTGTGTTTTTCAAGCCAACTCAGCTATTTTTATCAAAATAAAGTATATTTATAATGCAGTGTTAATCAACTTAGCCTTATATCACTGTATAGAATATTATAAAATAGCATGGTTTCTGCCTCATTCTGTGATATGAAACCATGTCACATCATAAAAGGAAGTAATTTCAAACACTTGACTGATGTTATAGGGTGTTTTCAGGACACGTCATCAATCCAGAAATCGGCCGTAAACAATGCCACTGAACCGAACTGAACTCGTGTATGGGCTTGGTGAAAAAGAAGTAGTTCAGTTTGTCAGGATAAGAAATAGAAGGAAGACTTGTAAGGGTAGTCAGTCCATGACAAAGGAGCCAGCTCGTATGGACCTTTACCACATATTAACTTTATTTTGTCAAAATATCCCGCCCTTTCCTGCTTACTAAGTCCTTCTTTATATGATTTAGCAGCTTCCACATGTTTTTTTCCGTGGTTTAGACATCATAAATTAGTAGAACAACGTCTTCAGTAGTACATTAACCATGCAATCCATGCTGTTGTTTACATCCGAGTATCTCCAATATGGCCGCGCGTCTGGGTAACTGACCAAACCGTGACGTAGGTGCAAACCCTATATTAAGTGAATTTGGACTAAATACATGTCATTAAATGTTCTCTTTGTTTGAGAACAAATTTGTAAACAGGCTCACACACATACAGAACTCGCACGCGTGCTACTCTGGTAAATTTATTCATTGAACAGACATATTTTTACATATTTCGCCCTGTACAGCCCAGTGAATGTCTAATTTCTCGACATCGCTAACTCCCTCTGTCTCATCCATAACATTAGGCATTCATAATTCTTGCTCTGTGGAAGCTTTGTAGACTAGCCTACATCTGTGGTGTATGATAGACCAACGGGGGTCGTGTTTTCTGTATTATATTAGGTTGAAAAAGGCATGCAATGAACAAAAGTAAGGAGTGAAAAAATGTAAGGAGTGAAAGTAAAAAGTTGTCCGAAAAATAAATAGTGAAGTAACGTACTGATACCAGAAAAATTTGTCGTTTGTAACGAAGTATTTGTACTTTATTACTTCAACGTTTTCAACGTTTGTTGACTGTTTACGTTTAAATATACTCTTGAAAGCACTTCAAAAACATATAAATGTTGTATATTTGTTGTATGGCAGCAATGACCATTACAGATTCATTTATTGACATGGGCACAAAAAAAATAAATCTCTAATAATTAAAGTTCTTCAAAATCTTTATTTTCCTCTGCAGGGGCAAAATGCAGTAACATTTACATTACATTTTGTGGCACTTGACATCACTTTCTTTTTTCCCGAATCTACACATAAAGAGCCAGACCTGTCTATCATAGAGCAGATCACGGTCTAAATCCAATTTTGCTCATAACGTTTTTATAAAATGTGTGGTTACTGCATTTCACCTTTGTATGACAGTATTTTTAGTGTCATAGCCAGAAGTTAGGGCTGTCAATTTAACGAGTTAATTGAATTAATTATTTATGGAAAAATTAGGACATTAAAATTATTTGGCTAATGCATTTAAAGCACCCGCCCAGGCCTACATAGATCATCTTATATTTCATACAGCTGATTGGAAACGAACATGATGAAGAGCAACAACTCATTGCATGATGTAGCCTATAGACCTTATTCATCAGAGAAACAAGTGCGCAGCCATCTTTAGAATTCTGTCTTTGAACTTCTGTTTTTGTGGTAGCTCTATAGCATCACTGTTGAAGAGCAATTAGCTGATTTACTATTGTAGAGTTAACAAAAGTTATCATGTGTAATTGTGCATTGTAATGTTCGAAGCGGATGTCAGAACAAATGTCAGTAGACCAGGAAGGTTTTAAAATGAGCGGTTCGTTCATAAATTCATACGCCCTTACCTTCACGCTGTGGAAATACAAACAGAAGACAGAAGACAATGAGCATAGTGTTGAAAAGGTATGAAGCTACATAAAGTCTATAGAATGCAGTTAGAATATGCCCCTAAAATTCAAGATACTGGGGCAGTCTCATATTTGTCTCAAATTTATATTATATATACTTAAGCAATATAACATTAGCAAAGAGTGCAATCACATGAGTGCTGTTTTTGTCCTGAAGAGCACAAGTGCAAATGTGTTACTGATTTTTATACGAATTAAATAAGTAGTTAATATTGTCTTATATTTTAGACACTATATTTAAATATTTAAATAGCAATTCAGATGCAGCTTCTGAAAAAAAAAAAAAGTTATATTTTGTTCTAGACCTGTGGTTCTCAATTCCAGTCCTCGCGTATCACCGCTCTGCATATTTTGCGTCTCTCTTATTTAGCACACCTGATTCAGATAACCAGCTAGTTAGAAGAGAGCTCCATGCATGAATTGTGTTCCGATTGACAGCGTCCCTACACAGTGTTCACTGCTCCCTATACTCCTACATTCATTCATGGATTTGCGCTACTCCACGGCCTGCAGCGTCTTCACACACAGATGAAACTTACTAGAGAAGTGTGACATAATAGACCTCTGTAAATAAATACAATATAAATTCACGTCTCGCACACTTTAATGCCCTTTGAATGGAACATATACGCTCCTTTCGAACTGGAATCACGGTGGAATAACCGGTGATGTCCACTTCGCAGGGCACTTATGGTCAAACAGAGCAAACATCTGAAGTGATAAGAGAAACATACAGAATGTGCAGAGCGGTGGTACGTGAGGACTAGAAGTGAGAACCACTGCTCTAGAATATAAATAACCCACAGTCAAATACAAACACATTCAAATACATAAAGACCACAGTGGTTATCTGATTCGTCAACCATGTAAACCTGCATATTTGTGGCAAGTTGAAGTCATTATTTAACAACTTAACATATTATTAATGTTAAAATTGCTATTTATAAATCATGCAAATTCTGTTTTTCACATTTTCTGTTCATCAAAGAATCCCCCATCTGCAGTAATGACAGCTTTGTAGATCAAGACATTTAGGAGAAGTTTCTTTAGCCTCTTCTTTTCAACTCGTTCACTGGTGTTTGGCGTATACTGTTCAATGATGCTTCAGGCTGGGTCTGTTTCTCAAACTAGACGTTGTGATGTATTTATCCTTTTGTTATTTCCATCCACTTTTCACTTTAATAGACATTAAGGTACTGTTGAATGCTTTGATCATTTTAGATTTTGAGCTTATGTCAATATTGTAGCTAATTTTACAACACTGGTTGAAATGGATAGCAAAATTTCCCTGTGCACCTTGTACATTACAAGTGTGCTTCTCA
>NW_015547674.1:373265-382069 GCF_001515605.1 Sinocyclocheilus anshuiensis
ATATATATTAATGGAAACATGCTGTTTTTGATCATTCACACGATTTAAATATCTTCTTTGTTACAATTTTGAGTTTCAATCAAAATGTAATGATTAATAATTGATTAGGTTAAGTTAAATTAAAGAATAAATTATTTCTTTGATAACTTAAAAATATTTGTGTAATAATATTCAAAACTATCTGTATCTTATCACTTGTAAAATATACTTATAAAAAATAAGATTATAATAAGAAAATAATTATTTTCTGGGCTTTGCTTGTTTGCCCAAATATCTGCTTGCTGCATGAGGGACAGGTGATTATGTTCTGGAATAAGTGTGATTAGCATGAGAGAGGGCACATTAAGCTAGCAGACAGTATTGTGTAAATTCTGTGGAATGGGTTGATTTGCAGATTATTTAGTCTGGAAAATGTTTGTTTTTATTATTATTATTATTATTATTTATTATTATTTATTATTGTATATTATTATTTATTTATTTCATTTATTTTTATTTTTTCATTTCACAATACCACCAGCCAGGAACAGCTGAGGTGGTGGCAGAAAGACAAGTGGGAAAAACATCTGTGAAAGGTTGATCCTGGTTGATTACCCAGAATGACAGTGGTGGATGTGCGGCAAGCAGTAATGTCCAGCAGATTTTGTAACATCTACTTGTGCTTCCACTTGGTTTTAACATGCTTTTAAAATGCATCTCTTGTGAACTCCTTTGTACGGATTTTGTTAAAGGGATAGTTCACCCAAAAATGAAAATTTGATGTTTATCTGCTTACCCCCAGGGCATCCAAGATGCCAATAAACGTGACATAATTTGAGAGTCCGTACCGACAAGAAAAATTACTTAATTTTCCCACTTGAGGAGAAACATTGGTTATTATGCTTAATACAGATGGGAAAGGTGTTAATGTATGCTGAAAAGGCCACAAATCCCATCAGCCAAGCCGTGTGTTTATTTTCTTGATCATTTCTGTTTTTAGGGGCATTTTCTCTATACTAGTCCACAGGGACCCATATAAAAGCCCAGCATTAATTCTCTCCTATGCAGGGGCGTGTCCAGGATTTTATACTTGGGGTGGCAAAGAGGGGGCAAGAGCAGAATGAGGGGTGGCAACTATAGATCAGTGTTTGTACTCCCCATATATTCTGTATATTCAACACCAGTGTTGGGGAGTAACTAATTACATGTAACGGAATTACGTAATTTAATTACAAAATAAATGTAAGTGCAATCTGTTACAGTTACTGAGAAAAAAAAGTGTAATTAAATTAGCCTAACACACCGGATGTCGTGCGCGCGCTCAAGGAAGTTGGACATAGTGGTGGTGTATTAGAGGTAAAAAATTATATAAATACTGTACGGTTTCTCGCACAAACCGATCGTTTCGTGTCTTAGGACATCGATGTGTCGTCACGAGCCGCAGGGTTTAATTTGGATTTGTTTATCCCTTTAAGACACTCCCATTTTTTTCACACATATTACATTAAAACTTCTTATTGAACAAACCCATGTTACGTTACTTCAGAGCTAGTGGAAAAGGAAGCGAATATTAAGGATAAGGAGGGCAGCTGCGTTTTTCACTGTAATCCATGTGTTTTGTCTGTCAGGTACAACGCAGCAAAAAATCACTCGAGTTGCTTTTTTCACAACATGTAATGTTCATGTGTTAGGTGAGTGGGTGGAATTTGGCATGAAAATCCGCCTCGTCTATTTTGTAAATGTATGTTTAGATTTTCTTGTGAATGATTCATACATTTTTAAAACCTTGTAATGTTTCATCAAAATGTCATAACTCAATCTTCCAGTGAAAATGTAACTAATTATGTTTCATTGCGACTTAATTACAACTGAACACTCAGAAGTGTGCCTGAGACATTGTGGCACTGGTACGTCATCTACACAAAATTTGTAGTTTAATTTGTTCAATCATTATATATTTCCATATGGCCCAGCCCTAAAACCACTCTATGTTAAATTATGAAAAGTGCTACACATATAAATTTGACTAGACTTGCTTCACTGGTGTGCTGCATGCATTTCCACTATAAATGTGATGTGGTCACATGCATTGTTACAGCAATTTGTGCTTTCAGTGATTCGGTTACAAAACTTCTTTGACCTGGTTTCCACCTACATATAACATACAATTACCTCTTTTCATTTCAGGAATGAACGAATGTCAGAGGCCCTTCTCTTGCTTCTACACTTGTGTGCTCGTCCTCTGCTTGTGCTCTAGTAGATGGCAAGCAACGGTTGAGGTCACTAGCAGAAGAGGATGAAGGTAAACTTGACTGCAGTTCCTCCTTATCTTAATTCTTTACACTCACGCTTTTGTTTCAAGGGCTTTATTTTACACCCGGCCAATTAATCAGCTACTGGGTCCTATCTGTTTCTCTGCAGGCAACAATAAGGACAGACCAAACACCCCCTTAAGCACTTTCAGCTGCACTATTTATGTTAAAACAATAATGTTCAAGAACTGCAGTGTTACTCTTTTCTTTGTTAGCTTTTGTTATATGACTGACAGTGGGGTATTCACTGGATCTTGGGTATCTATTCATTGAATCTTAGTCAAACAACACTCTGAATGTTTTTCAAGAAATATAGTCATTTCCAGTACTTTTGTTGTTGCTAGTAGTATGGATACAGATGTGAAAACCTGTTCAAAGTACTCTACGGTCACTCTTATTTAGTATGCAAGGCAAAATCATTTGAAGCACTTTGAGAAGTTGGCAAAAGCTTGATTTTTAATTAGCTGCTGGCAGTTATTCATTTAGGTCTGGTGCAGCATTGAAAATGAACTGATGATCTGTCAGGCAGAACAAAGAAATGTGCTGCGAGTTTGTGTGCAATGTATCGCTACAGAACATGAGCGGGTCTGGAATGTGTGTGTACATGTGTGCCTCACAGTAGTAAAGGAATACTTCGCGCAAAAAAAAAACAAAAAAAATGTTTGTAATTGTTTACTCACCTGCAGACATGAACAGTATGACTTTCAGAATGTGCTGGTTGTTATTTTCTGTGTAATTACATTGATTAGGGACTGTAGTTTTTAAAAAAGAAAGTAAAGCATCATAAAAGTGTTGTAAAAACGTCCATAGAACATAATTTCTACAGTTTGGTGGATTTTATGTCCCCATGAATACTGTATATTTTACATGAAATGTTAATCGACTTTCCATGCATAGTCTGACCCTACCATCCGAATGTTGCAGCAGAAATCAAAACCAACTCATCAGACCAGGCAAATTTTTTCAATCTTCTATTGTCCAATTTTGGTGATCCCATGCAAATTATATCCTCCGTTTCCAGTTCTTAGCTGAGAGGAGTGGCACCCGGTGCAGCCTTCTTCTTCTGTAGCAAGTCTGCTTCAAGGTTCGACATGTTGTGTATTCAGGGATGCTTTTTTGCCTTTTTTTATCAGCTCAAACCAGTCAGGTCATTCTCCTCTGACAAGACATTTCTGCTCACTGGATATTTGTTTCTCGGCAAATGTGGGACCCGAACCACAAGGTTGCAGCCTAACTCCCATCCTTCAAGAAGGGAGTCAGGCAGGAGCAAAGCTTCCTCATCGTGAAATGCACACAGGTCATGCATGTCATCCCCCTGATAAAGTGAAAGCACGGTGACACACATTTCCTAAACATATTTCTGCTGGACATTCTATCTAAAACATGGAATGAGACAAAAACTATTATGAACAATATTACAGAAAAGCAAACAGACAAGTGGCTTCTTGAGGACAAAGAATTTGGGGATTCCATGATGTTTTTTAATGATATTTCTAGCATGCTACACTACATCACCTAGCTCACATTTGTCAATAGATCTGAAGGGTTTTCACACATGCTTCAGACCTTGTGAGGCAGGCCATGACACAGCATCAGGTTCCATTCGAAAGGGCACTTTAATTAATTTCATACAATAGTAAATCGTCAGTGATTGTCAGTGTATTGTAAAAGGGTTTTTAGTACTGTAGTATATTAACATTATATTATAAGTTAAACGTTTTTTTGCTGTAATTTTTGTTTACTGTATTTATCTGTAACGTTTAAAATCTCACTTGTTGTTGTTGTAGTTGTTTGACAGTGTGGTTAATGTGATGAACTACACCTGTGCTCAGCTTAACTTTGAAAACATGTTGGGCTTGCACATTTCTTCAGTATTGTGTCTGGTTCTTACATACTGTCTATAGCTCAAACAGTGGAGCATGGATCTAAAGAACACTAAGAGTCGTAAGTTCAAATTCCATAAGAATCATAAACTAATAAAAATGTGTACCATAGAATGCAATGTAATCTGCCTTGGATTAAAGTGTTAAAGTCTAAACCATGCAGCATATTTGGGCTGACTCAAAGTCAATGACTACTTAGTCCCACACTTCTGGATCATTCCTTCAAATACTTTTGTGTTTAAAACAGCATACTTTCACACACTCTCCAAGATATTTCTTAACAGTGTTTAACTTTATATTACTGTCAAATAAAAGTCTCTTTGTAAAATGTCACGACTAATACTGTTGATATTATCCCTCGCCACCCCAGTGTGCTTTAACAATTTTGGAATCAGTGAATTAAAACTGATGTCTCTGTTTAAACAAGCTCCGTCCAATACTGTAAAAGATCACATGTGTAGTCACAAACCTGCAAATCACGTTCTCATATGTTAACAACTAAAGATAAATCTGCTGACTGATTCTACACCATTCACAGAGTAAACTTCTGTCTCTAAGCTTTCTGTTTCTGTTTCGTTAACGTCATCTTGCTAATAAGCAGCTGGTTAATAGTGGTCCCTAACATTTCCCCTGAAGTGTTATCAATTAGCTTTTGTTTTGTCAATCATATTGATTGATTAATATTTTACTAATTTAGTATGTTGTACATATCATTTAAACCACATTAGTGTCAGAACGACCATTAATTCCATTAATTGTTATACTGTTATAGTATTCATTAAGTTTAACCATAGGAGAAAATTTATAATTTTGGATTTTTTGCACTATTTTCATCTTACAGGTTTAACAATCACATCTGTCAAAGTCACAGGATGTGACACATGGCAGAACCAACACAAATACCACATGCAGCGGTTGGCCAATCAGATTTGGCATATTATGTATACAAATCATATTAGGATGTCCACCAAAGAAGACATTTACAAATCTTCAATGACGTCAATGATGTGGTTACCGTGTTATAATGGATTTTCATCTGTAGCACAATCCCTAGTTGCTGTGTGAGAAATTCAGTGCTTGGTCCACTAATAAAAGTAAAAATACCCAGTAGAGAAAGCGATATGAACATTTATTGATTAAATACATAATTGATCACATAAAAACACAATATTTCCTATGACTCAGACTTAATAACAGCTATTTTGGTAAAAATATGTATTATGTATTCAAAATAAATGCAAAGATGTTTTATATCAGAATCAGAATCAGAATCAGAAAGAGCTTTATTGCCAAGTATGTTTGCGCATACAAGGAATTTGTTATAGTGTCACAAGCTTCCAGTACACGGAGACAACAACAACACACAGATAATAAAAATAAGATGTGAATAAAATACACATGCATAAATATAAACCACAAAAAAATAATAAATTGTATGTACAGGTGTGCTATAAATAGAATAGGAATAGAATGAAATAAAATAAAGTTGTAGGGATGTACTAGGGTTTAGGGTGATAAATAAGTATAAGGTTATTGCACATACTGTAGTTTAATTGCACAATGGGAGAACATTAACTGTTCATGAGGTAGATTGCCTGGGGAAAGAAACTGTTCTTGTGCCTGGCTGTCCTGGTATTCGGTGCTCTGTAACGCCGACCAGATGGCAAAAGTTCAAAAAGGAGATGGCTTGGATGTGATGGATCCAGAGTGATTTTCTGAGCCCTTTTCCTCACTCTGGATGTATACAGTTCTTGGAGGGTAGGCAGGGTGTTTGTCAGCGTCTATGTTGCCGGTCTTCCGTGTTGCTTTTCCTCCATCAGCCAAACCCAAGCGCCACCAAGCGGCCTGGATAAATAGTGCCAGGTCCACTGTGCGTGGCCACTTCAGCGCGAAGCAACCGGAAGTCGGCTCATCCATTGTCTGGTTAATAATTGTCTGGCGTTGTTATTATGTGTTTATTATTTATATTTATTTTTTTTATTTTTTGGGGGGGGCAAACCCGGTTTCGCCTGACAGCAGGACTGCGAAGACCCGTTGTCTCACATTTGGTGTCAGAAGTGGGATGGCTACTCGCAAAACAGCGCAGAGAGGCAGGAAGCCTAGGGTGGGGCTTTGGTCCCAGATCAAAGCTATCACTTGTCTGGCGTTGTTATTATGTGTTTATTATTTATATTTATTTTTTTTATTTTTTGGGGGGGGCAAACCCGGTTTCGCCTGACAGCAGGACTGCGAAGACCCGTTGTCTCACATTTGGTGTCAGAAGTGGGATGGCTACTCGCAAAACAGCGCAGAGAGGCAGGAAGCCTAGGGTAGGGCTTCGGTCCCAGACCAAAGCTATCACTCGGATGTGGCCTGGGACACTGCTGAGTCTACAAAGGAGGAGGGAGAGGAGAATCCCCCACCAGTTCGTCCCAAGTCCGCATCACCTCGAGAGTCCGTCTCTTCTGCTCCAACATCTAGTGGTGGGATGTTTGCAGTGATGCGCGTCTTCCTGAGCGCACAGGAGCAGAGAGATCAACGGTATGTAAAGGAGCTACGGAGTCTGCGGGAGTCGATTCTGCAAGCTGTCTGGCCAGCTGAGGTGGCAAGTGAGGCCGAAAGTCCACGGATGGGGCTTCCAACACCAGGTCAGCATAGAAGCACAGCTTGTCCGAGAGATCGAGACTCACCGACCGACATGGGGTATTACCGCCAGCCGACTCCATGAACGGAGCCGAGGTTGCCAGTCCTCCAGCAGGGGGAGGACGTTGAGAACTTCTTGCACCATTTCGAGTGTCTCGCCAGAACCTGGAGGTGGCCAGAGGACGAGTGGAGTTATCATCTGGTTCCACTGCTGTCTGGGCAGGCGCTGGAAGCCTACCTGGCCATGGATGAGGACCGAGCGGAAGTTTACAATGACCTGATGGAGGCGCTGTTGGAAAAGTTCAACATCTCACCAGAGACTTACCGCCAGCGATTCCAGGCCACTTCCACTCCAGCTGGAGAGTCTCCGACGGAAACGTACAATCGACTGCAGAACTTGTACCGATGCTGGGTGAGACCTGAGCTGCACACAAAGGAGGAGATCGGTGAGACAATAGTCCTGGAACAGTTTCTGTGTGTTCTACCCTATGAGATTCTAGTCTGGGTCAAGGAACATGAGCCGACAACTGGACTGGATGCTGCTAAACTGGCTCAGCAGTACATCCACGCTCAGTGCTCTCAACCCATGAAAGGTAACTTTAAAAACTCTCCCAGTAGTTCTGGCAAGCCTAATGTTGACACTAATCTTACTCAGGCACAGAAAGTGGCTCCTGAGAAAAAACTTGTTTGCTTTTACTGCCAACAACTGGGTCACAAAGCAACAGTGTGTCCGGTGCGTAAAGCTAAACTGACCGGATTTTGCTATGTCCCAAGGGAAGAGGACAGTGTGAACAATGTGCGCTAAACACAGAATGTACAAGTGACTGTGAATGGACAATGTATGAATGCTTTGTTGGATACTGGAAGCTCCTTGTCACTGCTAAAAAAAAAGTCATATGTCACATGTTCCGTTTGATAAATTGGTCAGTGTACAATGTGTTCACGGGGATGTCAAGCAGTACCCCCAAACAGAAGTTCATGTATGTGTGCAAGACCAAATTTATCTGTTGAATGTGGCTATTGTAGATGACTTACCTGCTGACATGATTTTGGGGAGAGACTTACCAGTGCTCACTGAATTGTTGCATTCTGTTGAAACTTGTATATCCACTTCTAATGCTGTAAATGTTGCTTGTCCGGTAATGACACGAGCCCAGGTTAAAGCAGGTCTGCAGCCATTGCCAGACTTTCATCATAGTCTGCTGCAAGGCGGGACCAAGGGCCCCAGGAAAACACGTCGCCAACGGTGACTGGAGAAAGGCCTGGGTACACCAGCCCCTAAGATCCAAACCGAGGGTCTGGGAATTCATGACTGGCAGGTCCCAGAGAATATTGCACAACTGCAAAGAGCTGACGAGTCTTTGAAACCGCTGTTTACTAAGGTGGTGGGATTTTGGGAAGAGACTTACCAGTGCTCACTGAATTATTGCATTCTGTTGAAACTTGTATTTCCACTTCTAATGCTGTAAATGTTGCTTGTCCGGTAATGACATGAGCCCAGGTTAAAGCAGGTCTGCAGCCATTGCCAGACTTTTATCATAGTCTGCTGCAAGGAGGGACCAAGGGCCCCAGGAAAACACGTCGCCAACAGCGACTGGAGAAAGGCCTGGGTACACCAGCCCCTAAGATCCAAACCGAGGGTCTGGGAATTCATGACTGGCAGGTCCCAGTGAATATTGCACAACTGCAAAGAGCTGACGAGTCTTTGAAACCACTGTTTACTAAGGTGTTAGAGGTAAAACAAGCTGACTTGTGTGGGGAAAAATATGTTGTTGTCAATGATATACTGTACATGCAAACCCCTGATTGTACCCGTTTGGTTGTCCCTACATGTTGTCGTCCCCTTGTGTTACACCTAGCACACAGTGTTCCATGGGCAGGGCACCTGGCACTCCAAAAAACCTATGCACACATTAGCGCACGATTCATGTGGCCTTCCATGTACACTGATGTACAAACATACTGCACCACATGCCATACATGTCAAAAGACCAGTGCTGTGCGCCAA
>NW_015547674.1:382391-396942 GCF_001515605.1 Sinocyclocheilus anshuiensis
AAAATATGTTATTGTTGATGATGTATTATACATGCAAACCCCTGAATCTACCCGTTTGGTTGTCCCTACATGTTGTTGTCCCCTTGTGTTACACCTAGCACACAGTGTTCCATGGGCAGGGCACATGGCACTCCAAAAGACCTATGCACGCATTAGCTCACGATTCATTTGGCCCTCCATGTACACTGACGTACAAACATACTGCATCACATGCCATACATGTCAAAAGACCAGTGCTGTGCGCCAACGAGATAGGGCTCCATTGCATCCTCTGCCTGTGATATCTGTCCTCTTTAAGCACATCGCCATGGACATTGTGGGGCCGCTGGAAAGAAGCAGTGCAGGGTACCAATATATCCTGGTCGTCAGTGACTACGCGACAAGGTATCCTGAGGCTTTCCCTCTCCGTTCCATCACTACACCGAAGGTTATCAATGCTCTCGTCCAAATGTTCTCCCGAGTGGGGATACCCAAGGAGATCCTCACAGATCAGGGGACTAACTTTACGTTACGGCTGATGAAGTTGCTGCACTGGCAGCTGGGCATCACCGCCATAAAGACTAGTCCATACCATCCACAGACCGACGGACTGGTGGAGCGCTTTAACCAGACGCTTAAGAACATGCTTCGCAAGTTTGTGTCAGACACTGGAAGGGACTGGGACAAATGACTACCATTCTTGCTGTTCGCCTACAAGGAGGTACCACAAGCATCAACGGGCTTCTCTCCATTCGAGCTCCTGTATGGATGGCAGGTTCAAGGGCCACTGGATCTCCTGCTGAAAAGTTGGGAGGCCGCTTCATCTGGAGACATGAAGTCTGAGAAGGGCATTGTCCAGTACGTCCTTGAGATGAGAGACCGTCTAGAGAGCTACAGGGAGAAAGCCCAAGAAAACCTCCGAAAGGCACAAAAAGCACAGAAGACATGGTACGACCAACATGCCAGATCCCAAGAACTGCAACCTGAACAAAAGGTTTTGTTACTGCTCCCGGCATCGACGAACAAACTACTGATGAAGTGGCAAGGCCCATACAGTGTCATTCGTAAGATGGGACCAGTGACGTATGAAATTCATCACCTCAACAAGGGCAAAACTGTACAAACCTATCACATCAACCTCCTGAAGGAGTGGAAAGAACCACCCAGCAAGCCAGAAACATCACTGCTGATTCGTGAGGTGGAGGATGATCAGGAGGACGAACAGCCAGAGCTGAAGGTGAGAGAACCAGCAGAGGTTGATCTCCGTCATCTGGGAGGGGATAAACAGGCTGAGCTGTACCACCTTCTGGTTCGATATCCCTCGTTGTTCCGTCAGAGGCCTGAGCGGACCAGCTTGGTACAACACCAGATCCACCTGCTCGATCAGAACCCTTCACGACAGCGACCGTATCGTGTTCCTGAGAGGCTGGTGGCACCTTTGAAAGCAGCGATTTGGACGATGCTGAAGCTGGGAGTTATTGAACCCTCTAAGAGTGAGTGGAGCAGCCCAATTGTTATCGTCCCAAAGAAAGATGATACATTACGTATCTGCATTGACTTTCGAAAGCTGAATGCTCAGTCAAGGTTTGATGCCTATCCAATGCCATGTATAGACGACCTGCTGGAGTGTATCGGCCAAGCCAGGTACATTACAACCTTGGACTTATGTAAAGGATACTTTCAAGTCCCTCTGGAGGAGGCGTCCAGACCCTACACGGCGTTCCAGACCCCGTTGGGGCTGTACCAGTTTACAGTCCTACCGTTCGGGCTGCATGGAGCACCCGCACTAATGGACTAAGTCCTCTGAGGCTGTGAAGAGTGGTCAGCTGCATAGCTGGATGACGTTGTCATATACAGTGCAACTTGGGAGGACCATCTTCTACACCTCAGAGATACCCTGAGCAAGTTCCAGGAGGCTGGCCTGTCTTTAAATGTGGCAAAATGTGAGTGGGCGAAATCTGAGACCAATTACCTTGGTTACCACCTGGGAAACGGAGAGCTAAAGCCTCAAGTGGACAAGGTAGAAGCCGTTCGACACAGCCCAAGACCAAGGACAAAGAAGGAGGTCCGATCCTTCTTGGGACTGGTGGGGTGGTATCGACGGTTCATCCCCAACTTCTCTACCACCGCCGTCCCATTGACCAACCTGCTCTGTAAGAATGGGAAGAACCCGATTGTATGGACGGAGGAATGTGAAATGGCCTTCAACACCCTAAAGAGGCAGATGTGTTCTGGCCCAGTCCTTACAAGTCCTGATTTCACAAAGGCGTTCATTGTTCAGGTAGATGCTTCGGCTGTGGGAATTGGAGCAGTCCTGGCTGAAGGAGATACGGCTGGCGAGCGAGCGTGCAAGTGTGGTGCCGTGAGCGATTTTTCTTGTCATTGGAGTAGTTTGCGTGTATATATTTATATATATATATATTTCTTTTGTATAGTATTTTTTTGTTTTGTTTTGTTTGTTATTTGATTTTTGTTTGTTACTTTTGTATATAGCTTTTGGTCGTTTGTCTATGGGGACTGTTTCACCTCTCTAGCACTGTAAATAAACATCACTTTACACGTATCGACGGTTCATCCCCAACTTCTCTACCACCGCCGTCCCACTGACCAACCTGCTCTGTAAGAATGTGAAGAACCCGATTGTTTGGACGGAGGAATGTGAAATGGCCTTCAACACCCTAAAGAGGCAGATGTGTTCTGGCCCAGTCCTTATAAGTCCTGACTTTACAAAGGCGTTCATTGTTCAGGTAGATGCTTCGGCTGTGGGAATTGGAGCAGTCCTGGCCCAAGGAGATACGGGTGAAGAGAGACCCGTTGCGTTCCTGAGCAGGAAACCGCTACCCAGAGAAAGCCGATACTCTATTGCCATTTTATAAATTTTTTTTGATTATAATTTTTTTTTGGGCAAACCCGGTTTCGCCTGACAGCGGGCCTGCGAAGACCCGTTGTCACACAGTGTGTGTGTGGAAAGGGATATACATAAAATACATATGTGATGTGTGATATATCTCACTGTAGGGACCCAGAGAAAGCCGATACTCTACTGTGGAGAAGGAAGGTCTAGCGATCAAGTGGGCCTTGGAAAGCCTCAGGTACTACCTGCTGGGAAGGGAGGTTACCCTAGAAACAGATCACCGAGCCCTGACGTGGATCCACACCATGAAGGACCACAACTCTCGGGTGACTAGGTGGTACCTCTCCCTGCAACCCTACCAGTTTAAGGTCAGACATCGACCTTGACCCCAAAACAAAATTGCCGACTACCTGTCCCGAAATCCGGTTAGTTCGCGGCCTGGAGAGTGGGGAGGTGATGTGACAGAGTGACCTGTCCTTGTCCCTGTTGGTTAGCGCAGCACACACACAACCCGGTTTCGCCTGACAGCGGGCCTGCGAAGACCCGTTGTCACACAGTGTGTGTGTGGAAAGGGATATACATAAAATACATATGTGATGTGTGATATATCTCACTGTAGGGTCAACAAATATCAATGACTTTCCTTTTCTGTCCCAATCCTATCTTCAGTAACAAAAGGTCCATTTGGCATTCTTGAAGGCACAGAGGTGCTGATTGTAATCAATGCCTGCAGGCCAACGTATGTATACAGTACATCGGGGGTCTGCTAATTGTCACACCATTTGCACGATGGGTGAAGCTGTAATCTGCTGATTGGTCAGTTTGAATGACTCACATTTGGTTTATAGTCACATGGTCAAGGAAGGGATAAAAGAAGACTGTAACTGTTGCTTAGTCTCTTTTCTTGGCTGGCGATCTCTCTTTCTTTGCTGGGGCCCTTTTCTTGGGGCTCTGCTCTCTCTCTCTCTCTCTCTCTCTCTCTCTCGGGTAACACTTTACATACATGCTGGGTACAATTAACTGTTTATGTTTTACCATCCTTCATATATTTTGTGTAACCATAATTAAATATTGTTATTAAACCATTTAAATTAAACAATTATGTGCTAACTAGTCTCAATTCAACATTAACATTTAAGTGCTTCCTATTGCAATACCATATTGGCTATTTTAACTGCGCTTACTTCCGTCGTTGTTAGGTTAGAAGAATGCATGCTTTTACCTCTATATACTGTATCTGATTAGCAATCAGACACCTTTTGACTCTGTCTACAATACACTCTCAGAAAAAACAGGTACAAAAGCTGTCACTGGGCCGGTACCTTTTCAAAAGGTACACTTTTGTACCTTTTAGGTAGTAATATGTACACTTTAAGGTACAAAGGTGTGCCTTTTGAAAAGGTACCGCCCCAGTGACAACTTTTGTACCTTTTATTCTGAGAGTGTAGCATCTGACAATGCTGCTCTTGAGGTGTTCAGTGTTTGTCAGCGTCTGTGTTGCCGGTCTTCCGCATTGCTTTTCCTCCATCGGCCGGCCAAATCCAAGTGCCACCAAGCAGCCTGGATAAATAGTGCCAGGTCCGCTGTGTGAGGCAACTTTGGCGCGAAGCAACCGGAAGTCGGCTCGTCCATTGTCTGGTTAATAAGGGGGGGGGGATAATAGAAATGTGGCGTTATTATTATGGGTTTATTATTATTTATGTCTACATTTGTGCTGGGTACAATTAACTGTTTATGTTTTACCATCCTTCATATATTTTGTGTAACCATAATTAAATATTGTTATTAAACCATTTAAATTAAACAATTATGTGCTAACTAGTCTCAATTCAACATTAACATTTAAGTGCTTCCTATTGCAATACCATATTGGCTATTTTAACTGCGCTTACTTCCGTCGTTGTTAGGTTAGAAGAATGCATGCTTTTACCTCTATATACTGTATCTGATTAGCAATCAGACACCTTTTGACTCTGTCTACAATACACTCTCAGAAAAAACAGGTACAAAAGCTGTCACTGGGCCGGTACCTTTTCAAAAGGTACACTTTTGTACCTTTTAGGTAGTAATATGTACACTTTAAGGTACAAAGGTGTGCCTTTTGAAAAGGTACCGCCCCAGTGACAACTTTTGTACCTTTTATTCTGAGAGTGTAGCATCTGACAATGCTGCTCTTGAGGACACAAAGCATTAGACATTTTGTACAGATACTGTAATATTACTTACTAGCATAAAAATATTTTTTAAATATTGAATTAAAATAACAGATCCTTTGTGATCATCGTTAACTTCAATGAATGACTATAATTATATTTTATAACATAAATTAAAATTTGTCTGATCTTTTCTGGTATGACAAATAAACATGGCAAGAATTATAATATAAAACAGAACTTTGAATAGAATTAAAAAAAAATTCTCAATTCAGGGACAGTTTAGCATCTCTAAATTTGTACTATGCTAAATATCCCTTTAACTTTCTGCTTTGTTTATAAGCACAGACTTGACCCAAAATAAAATGTCTGCAGTCCACAGACCCGGGTCTTTCCTGAAAGAAGACATTTAGGGTTTTCTTGTTCAAAAAGATAATTAAAGTTATAAACACCACTGCACTGAGCCTGAACATGCTAAATGATTTTGAAGGAGACTGAAATTACACAAGCTACAAACAGGTCCAATGACAAATGAATTTAAGTCTAATAATAAGTGCTATTACCACTGTTCATAATTACTCATATCCTTTGTATAGATGGCACCGCTTGTCTTGGCAAATGTCGTAGGAAAAAAATCACAATGAGATCTCTTTAATATTTCAATTGTTTGTGCTAGACAGCAATGGAGAATAAATAATCTCAGAAGACATGAAATGTGTGCTCAGATATGACTAGAAAGTGTCCAAATACTTTTTTGTCTTTACTTTGATTCCAATAATCAACTTGCGAAATGTTAAGCATGAAAAGTTAGGGTTAGTTAGGATCCCAAAATCATCAGACTACAGTAAAGGTAAAATGGAAAAACAAACACAAAAATGTGGGGTGCTGGCCAAAGCAAACACTGGTGCACTTTCTTTCTTTAAAATAAATACCTTGGTTGGATGTTTTGTTCTAGCTAATATCTGATGCAAAGACATTTATTTATTGCAAGTGTGGTTTAAGTGTCCAGATACTTTATAGGAACGCTACTTTTTGGGCTTATTCAAAGGAAAATGTGAAAAGCATTCTGTCTCTCCTTTAGACATAAACTCTCTCTCTCTCTCTCTTACACACACACACACACACACACACACACACAGGTTTGTTTTTATGGTTTATGGGGACTCTCCATAGGCGTAATGGTTTTTATACTGTACAAACCGTATTTTCTATTGCCCTACACCAACACTTACCCCTCACAGGAAACGTTCTGCATTTTTAGATTTTCAAAAAAACTCATTCTGAATTATTAACTGAGTAAAAAGATTGAATACACTGAGTTTTTCCAAACAAGCCATTTGCACACCAATTGTTTTTTCTTTTCTTTTCTGTGAAGGCAGAGAGACAGAAGGGGTCCGCCTCATTCCCCTCCTTTTCTTTCTCTCTCTCTCACCCTTTCTTCGTGGATCGCTTCTTTACTCCTCCCACTCAAACGCATCTGAATAGGGGGTTAGAATAAATTAATGAAAGAGTGAGTGGATGTGAGAATCACACATTTATATGCACACAGCTTAGATCTGTAGGCAAAAATAAATAAATAAATACCACAATTTTTATTTCAGGGTAAATGTTGGAACTTCAGTGTATAATAATCAGGCAACATCACAATTTCAGCAAACTTTGTAATACATTGTAAGACATAAGAGGAAAGTAAACATATATAAGAAGTTTAACACTTTGTTCAAATACCTAATAGTGTTCTTGCCTTTACAAGCAGCACAAAAAAAATGTAAATAATAAAACAGGGCCAATACTTTTTATTGGTCCAGTAATCGCCTAGGTATCCTCTGTAATAAAATTAGGCATTCCTCTACAATTTCCAAGTCCCATAATCATCAGACTACAGTAAAGTTAAATTAGAAAAACAAGCACAAAAATGTGGGGTGCTGGCCAAAGCAAACGCTGGTGCTGTCTTGGGATGCAGCAGGTTGACGAAATCTTGGCTGACCTGCCTTTCCGGTTTCCCTCTTTGGGACAGGAGCCTAGAGAAAGAGTTAACACTTTACCAGCCAGCGGCAGAAAAGATTGTCTGTGGTGGGTTGTTTAAAGGTGTGTATAGGGAATAAAGGTGTTTTAATGCATCACTCTACAGCAGGCACGTGCACACATAGACATCAAAGGGGGCTTGAGCACCTGCCCTTTTTCTTTCTTGAGAACAAGTGCCCTTTTTTCTGGGGAGTTTTATTTATTAATTTTTTTTAATATATTGAATATATGTGTATATGTGTGCATGTGTGTGTATCTGTCTGCTTTCCCTGTCAAACAAATCAAAAATCAAAATATCAGGTCAGGTCGGGAAATGTATGAGACTGCAGAGTTCCAATGCCTTTCTCCTCTCCGCGTCTTCGCGCAGGCACAGCACAGCAGTGTAGCACACATTGATCGGCACATGCACATCACAAACAGACAGAGAGCCTCCATCCTTTTCCAGCTGTTGGTGTGGAGGTGAGTGGTGATGAACAAAAGACGAAGCTACCTGTGCCTCGAAATTACAGCTAATTATCCAAAAGACAAATATAGTTAATTTGTCTTGCTAACATCTATGACTCATGAGAGCTACCCTGGATGTAAGTTAGCTAAATAGCTAAGGCAATAGGAAGTCTAGTAGGTTAGACCAGTGCGCGTTCTTTCACTGCATGATTCAGTTTATTAAAATGCATTTAGAATGATCACAAAATTCAAGATATGGGGGCAGAAATGTATATATCTATATATCATTTCATATAGTTAATCAGTGTCACGCGAAGACTGACTTTTTTCCAACAAAAACCAGCATGATTACAAATGTGATATTGATTTTATACAGCAGTTCAATAAACAAGAATTTAATATTAAGACACAATATTGACTGTTTTTGCTCTATTTCGCCAACAAATATAATTCCAATTTGCGTCTCTGAGCAACATGACGGTGTTTCGTTCCTGAATGAATCAACCGTTTAAATGATTCGGTTCAATCGCAGTGACTCGCTTATTAACAGTGACTTGCTGCCACCTACTGGCGGTTTTAATTTCACATTTAAAGTATCTTTTCATTATTATTATTATTTTTTAAATAATTTCAAATATCAGTATTCAACGTTTTATGTTTAAAATATCAAAACAGTATTAATGCATTTGTAACTGCAGGTTAAATGCGTTCATGTCCTGCATTAAACAGTATGTAAATGCATCTTAATGCCACTTCTAATGCAGCTTCTGTGGTTTTTCTGCATTGCAAAGATTAATTTTGTCAATACTGATTTCATTTGCTTGGTAACAGCCCAGATGACTTATTATTCTAATTGATTCAATTTAAGAATTTGACTGAAAAGATGATGCAAACTTTTAGAAAAAAGGGCTTTATAAAGGTAAAACTGCCCATAAAAGTTTTAAATAAAAATTTTAACTTATTGGAAAAGATTCATTTCTATCACTGCTGTGAACTGATCACCACACAGAATATGAGTTTTGTTTAGGAAAAAATTTTTAATAAATATGAGAAGTGCCCTTTTTTCCACTTGAGCCCCTGCCCCTAAAAATGTCTGTGCACGTCAGAGGCAGAAAAGGTTGTCTGTGGTGGGTTGTTTAAAGGTGTGTATAGGGAATAAAGGTGTATTAATGCATCACTCTACAGGAAGTGGAGAGGGAATTTTACCCAGCAGTCATTGTGTATCATTACAGTTTGTAAAGAAGTTTGAATAAAGGCAGTAAAAAGGAGCTGGTTAAACTCGTAGCCACGTGAAAAGGATGTTGTTCCCTCAACAGAGGATCTTGAGGCCACTACTTCACATTGCGTGGCCACAACATAAGGATGTTGTTACCTCGATAGAATGACCTTGTGAACATGACATATTATCACGTTTTTTCATTATCGCTCCATTCACAATAATGAGTGGTGGCTAGATGTTTCAGATTCTGTAGAGCATATGATTGGACAGAAAATCTGCTGCACAGAATGTGCAGAACGTACAGAATGATGTCATTACGATTTCTGAACCGTATTGGTGGTAGAGAAAGACTGTACATTTTGAATGCATATATCTTCTAAATGCAAATCGTGTGCACCATGACTCGGACCAGTGAACAGACTTCACATTGGATGCACTGGCCACTAAACTGATGGACTCCACAGCAGATGTCCTCCTGAGATGCCCCTGGCTTCTACATCACTCTCCAGCTATCTCATGGTCCACCGAAGTGCTAGCGTGGGAAGAAACTGCTTCCAGCAGGAAGCGGGCTCTGTTCTGTTCTTGTCTGCTCTCCTATCGTCCAGGGTCCAAGAACATCAAGGTGGATGGTCTGTCATGACTCCTAGTTCCAAACCCTACTAGAAATCGCAGAAGCTTCCACCACTGAAACTGCTTCACCAGGAAGCCTGTAAGGGCTCTTTACATAACCTCTGTTGTCAAAGAAACAACTGAGATACTGAAAAGTTAGCTTTTTAAAAAATATATTACTCTCTTATGTATCTACACCAGGACCACTTGAGCAGTGACCAACAGTAGAGGCTGTCAAGTGATGTAATTTGAGAGTCAGCTTTGTTTTCAATGCTCAAAACATTCGTACACTAATGAGCTGTAGTGTGATTTGTTCAAATCTGTATGACCACTAGGGAACAGAGAGAAGACGTTTCCAAGGAACTGAGATAATGCCACGGAATGCCTTGCATTCAAAGGAAGAGGAGTTCAGCAACAGCACACACACAAATCCACAGTGTCGACTTAGTGGCCAGACGTGATAAATCGTTGCCAGAGTAGTTGACGTGAAGCAGTTTGTAAGCCTTAATGAGGCTCTTCTGATGGCCAGCTTGCTGTCGTTCGCTAATTAGGTTTGTTTATGCATTTGTGTTTGAGTGGGACTCATAGAGATGGATGGAGGAAAGGGGGAGCGAGGGAGTCGCTTGTCTTCTTCTTCAGCAGCAGCCTGTGATGTTGTGACTGCGCAGTGACATGCCATCCAGGAGAGGGAGAAATAGGAATATGAGATAGAGAAAAAACTATATTTTCATAAACGTATCAGCCACCAGAAGCATGGGGAACACATGGGAAGAAAGAGAGAAAAACCGTGTTTATGTGAGCTGTTTTTTTTTTTCCTTTCAATCTCAAAGTCAGCAGTATCAGTCTAGAAAGAGAAAGGAAGGGAAAAAAATAAAACCAGTAAATGGGTGTTTTGGTGAGCTGAGAGTACAAATTGCATTAATATTTAGATTTTTACACTCGCTGGGACACATTTCTCAATACTTAGGTCACTTTTTCAAATTTTCAGCTTGGCACAGCAATAAATGTCTCATACAAAATGCACTAAAACATGTTTAAAATCAAGCCATTCTTCTGTAACACTAAGAGTGTCACCTATCAAACACAGTGTATTACTCATAAAACAATGACCTACAAACTCAAGTAGCATTACACAGTTGGGGGGAAAAATGACAGCTTTCTACTGTTTAGAATTCACTTCAGTGTATGTCATATGATCCATGTCTACATTACAGTACAAAATTATTACCAAGTTGTCCTATTTTGTATAGATGACAATGGAAATGAAAGGCGTGTAGGTGTTCAACTATGTCTAATCGTTTCAATAGTATTTCATTTTTTGATTTTTTTGCACTTGAACTAAAGTTTAACTTAAGTCAGTTTTGAAAAAAGTGTGCAAACGTGCAAATTGGCCTTTAGTTACATAGAGGGTTGGCAGTGGTTGTGTTTGAGTGAGAAAAGAGTTCATGTGATTTGAAAGATGTAGTCCTTGAATGCATTTTGTGCCAAAGCAATGAGAAGCGATCCACAGTTTAGCCCACACAGACTGCTGTTGTGCTCAGTGCGTGAAAACATTTTGAAAATGTGACCTAAGTATTGAGAAATGGACCCTGTAAAATCCTGTAATAGATTTGTAAATTGTTTCAGGTACTTTGTAGTTTTGCTCTTTATTCCAAATCCTTAATTATTTTATGAATAAGCAGTTCACTGAGAAGAAAGCATCTATTAAACAGAACCGCTAAACATGATATCGGACATGCATTACTGCATTCTTTTGGTTACACTTTTTTAAGTACCTTTGCATCTATATGTCAACTAACTCTCATTTGAGTATTAGTAGACTGTTAGGCTAGGGTTAAGTTTAGGCTTAGGGGTTAGGGTTAGTAGAATAAGTTGACATAGTTACTTATAAATACAATGTGTGTTGGGGAACCATCAAAATAAACTGTTAGCAGATATTAAGCAGACATTCTACTTTTACTTCAATGACTGGCAGTTGACATAGTTGCAAAGTTACTTATAGTTAGTAGAATGTCTAAAGCGTAATCATATCTCATCTCCCCACTGGACACACCACTCTTAATCAGAGACTTTTTTTATTATTATTATTGGTAACCATGAATCTAGTCATTGTAGTAAACCAAAGACTGTGGAACATGTGACCGTGTAGCACGAAAGAGAAATGTTTACGTTTGTAGAAGAGCTTATTACTTAAACCTACATTGAACAACACTTTAAAGCAATTCAGAGCTTACAATGTACTTTTAAAATGAAGTCTGATTAATAGGATTGCGTTGCATAAGTGTGTCACTGCATGACATACAGAAAACGATCAGATGATTGTTTTATTTTAAAGCTGTATCTACTTGGCTAAGCATAAAACCTTTGTCTTGGTGAATTGGTTATGTGTTCTGTGAGTAGGGGGTCTTTCATTGTTGTCTGGGGGCACATCGGGATGCATTAGCGTTTACACTACAAATGAAATGTTGCCCTATGTGTCCCTGAGCAGCTTCAAAGCTGGACATCTGATTGGATCACAAATGCATTTGAGGACACATTTGGACACCTTTTATATCTGTATTTGGCACTGTCAGCTTGTGACTGGATCTCCCGAAATGGATGCTGATACCAGTTGTTACCATATCTGGAAAATCCTCTTTTTTTTCCTTGTGTGTGAAAGTGGTGTTTAAGATACAGTTCAGGTCCAGAAGGGGTTCAGCAGACAGGGAAATAAGGAGAAGAGGGTTAAAGGATGCTGTTAGACTTTAAGGATGCCTCCTGCTCACTAAACACACAATCACCTGATCCCAAATCATCTATAGCAGATAGCTTCTGATTATATATGCTGTCTGTGAAGCAGGGATTTTCTAAAAACAAAGGTGGTTCTTTGTAGCACCTTAGGTTCAGCTAAAGAACCATAAGGCTCTTTAAGATTCTTGAGTTGGCTATGTTGATGTTACATTTTAGATTCTAACTGTAAGATTATTATACCTTTAAATCACCAGTACATATATGGTTTTCTAAAGAACTACACAATTAAAAGTAAATTTACAAACAGACCAAGAATTGTCTTTAATCTTACCCTGTATAATTCCACTCAAATTTATGAAAGGCTGTTAAAAGATAACTGTACACTTTATATTTTGCAATATGACTTTATAGCTTACAATTTGACTTAACATGCCACAATCTGACCCACAGTCTATGTAGAGGATTTGGGAATTGCCTCTAATTTGCAGCTTTATAACTTGTATAAATTGTACATTTACATTTTCAAGTATGACATTTCTAGTAATTGTGACTTTTTACTGTGACTAATTTATTATTTATTTATTTTATTTTTTATTTTTTTAAATTGTCTTACAAACTTTTCTTGTGTTGTACAGATGAGGTGAGGGTGAGTAAAAAAAATGAATTTCCTTTTTTTATGTAAGGTAATCAAAGTGAGTGAAAGGTAATCAAACAAAAATGAATATATGTACAAAATATCTCCAACAGAAACACATCACAGACATATACACTAGAAAAACTCACAAGGCCATGCTAACAAGTGTAAAAAATAGTGTTACAGCCATCTTAATTTTCTTTGAATAGAATTAGAGGAGAATATTTCTCTTGTGATTTTGCTAATGAAGAATCCATGAACTTTGTTATTCTTTTGAACTTAATAACTATCCCTAGTGTGTGTAAACCGGTTACTATAGGACACCTGTGGGGTCCTGCTTAAAGGGATGTAGTAGCAGGGATATGATGCCTGTCTGTAAAAACAAAGAGTTATCAACTGCATGGTACATTGACGCCTTGTTAATTTAATGCCAATTATGTTGAACTCGTTTAGAATGAAGGAACATACGTTGGTCAAAGGAATTATACTTCTGTTGGATGAAAATGAATAGATAATATTTATCAGGAAGCGTGGACTGTATGGCTGGTACAGATGGTGAACAATGAAATAAAATGGTTCAGAAAGTTTCACATAAATCCTGCTCAGACATCCCAGACAAACACACACAGACAGCCAGGGGTCGGGCAGTCATTTCTGCTCAGTCAGACGGGGATGGCAACATGCCATGGGGTGAAAGAGCACAAACCGCCCCCACAACCCACCCTGTGCTCTGTCTTACAACCTGGGGCTCCTTCCTGAATTAGCCCCCCACAGGGTGGAAAGATTTAGACAAGAGGACTAGGACAGCTACACACATACAAGAACACAAGCAGACACGCTCACACTGACCCGTGTAGTATAACACAAGTGGATTCAAGACTAGGCCTAAAGATCTACAGTGCATATTCTATTTTGTAAGGACAAATGCTTTTTGATAGCATAAAATACTACATTGAAAAAAAAATTTAATTTTTTTTTTTTTTTTTACAATCACTAGGACACATTTCTGAATACTTAGGTCACGGTCTATGTGGCCTAAACTGTGGATCATTTATCATTGCTTTGGCACAAATTGCATTCAATGACGACATCTTTAAAATAATCCTTTTGGTTTCACTTTATTTTGATGGTCCCTTTTGAACATTCTGTTGACTATAAGTAACGTTGCATCTACATGTCTACTAGCTCTCATTAGAGTATTAGTAGAGTATTCGAAGACTGGTAGGGTTAGAATAAGTTAACATGTACTTGCTGTCAGGGTTGCACTACTGTGAGGAGACGAAGGAGATCCAGAACAGAAATACTCTTTAATGAAACCAAAAAAGGAGATTAATAGGACACAGCTGAATCTAATATAACTCAATGGGACTAGGAACAGGAAAGACCAAATATGGGCACAAACATGGGAGAACCTGAGGAACAAAACACAAGACTGTCCATGGGTGTGACATCACTCCCTCCTCCCAGAAGGTGCGTCCCGCGCTGTAACAATTTCACCAGGGAGGGGGGGCGGTCGCCCTGGAGGCTGGTGCAGGACGGGGACAAGGAAGGCCTCCAGGGCGGATCAGGCAGTTCAGGGGACCATGGCGGATCAGGGAGCTCAGGGGGCCATGGCGGAGCAGGGAGCTCAGGGGGCCATGGCGGAGCAGGCAGTCCGGGGAGCCATGGCGGAGCAGGCAGACTAGGGAGCCATGGCGGAGCAGACAGTTCCGGAAGCCTGGCCTCGGCACTCAGCCCAGCCTCTACTGCCGGATCCCTATACCCCGCCCCCCCACCCCTCCTTGGGCTGTACGTGGGAACTGGAGCCCTCCTTGGGCTGGACGTGGGAACTGGAGCCCCCTTAGGGCTGAATGTGGGAACTGGAGCCCTCTCTGGGCTAGACTCGGGGACTGGAGCCCTCTCTG
>NW_015547674.1:397306-397712 GCF_001515605.1 Sinocyclocheilus anshuiensis
GGGAGCCGACACTTGAGCGGGTTCGGGGGCTGGAGCCGACACTGGAGCGGACTCGGGGGCTGGAGCAGACACTTGAGCGGACTCGGGGGCTGGAGCCGACACTTGAGCGGACTCGGGAGAGAGGATAGGGGCCGAGAACTCAGGAGGAAGCGCCATATCCAGGAGTTCGGGGACATGACCTGGCACCTGTTTCTCTGGGCTTCACTGCTGAGTGGCTGACGGGCTTGACTTCGGAGTGGCCAGCGGGCTTGAGAGAGCAGCGGCCGGCAGGCTTTACTTCGGAGGGGCCGGCGATCTTCACAATGGGGCAGCCAGCGATCGTGACATTGGGGCGGCCGGCGGGCTTGAGAGTGAACTGGCCGGCGACCTCGACTTCGGAGCGGCCAGCGGGCTTTACTTCGGAGCG
>NW_015547674.1:398147-400126 GCF_001515605.1 Sinocyclocheilus anshuiensis
TTCGGAGCGGTCGGTGGCTCTGGGCTGAAGACCAGGGAGGAGCTTCAGAGAACTCGGAGGTAACTTTGGTTGGACAGGTGTTCAGAGCCGTTGGTGAGGTATGTGGGGGTTCTTGGCATGGGGTGAGCTGGGAAAACACGACGTTTTCCAGAGGGGGCTGGATGAGGAGACTTTAAAAGATCCTTTACCTCTTCCACTTGGAAATCGGAACCGTTTAAATAAATGATGACATCAATCAGCTCGATCAGGGGAAAATAACACATGGGGAGATCGCAGCGGATCGTATCATCATCCAGCCCCAGCTGGAAACACGCACCAAGAGCGGCGTCGTGCCAGCTCACCTGGTTGGAGAGCTCAAGGAATTCTCTCCAAACTCCGACCAGCCTGCCGCATACACCACAGCCTGTCCTCAGCCTCTGTAATCTTGTATAGGGTTCAGTCTTCTGTCAGGGTTGCACTACTGTGAGGAGACGAAGGAGAATCAGAACAGAAATACTCTTTAATGGAAGTCGTGGGGAAGTCGTGGCCTAATGGTTAGAGAGTCGGACTCGTAACCCAAAGGTTGCGGGTTCGAGTCTTGTACCGGCAGGGATTGTAGGTGGGGGGAGTGAATGTACAGCGCTCTCTCCCACCTTCAATACCACGACTGAGGTGCCCTTGAGCAAGGCACCGAACCCCCAACTGCTCCCCGGGCGCTGCAGCAAAAATGGCTGCCCACTGCTCCGGGTGTGTGTTCACGGTGTGTGTGTGTTCACTGCTGTGTGTGTGCACTTTGAATGGGATAAATGCAGAGCACTAATTCCGAGTATGGGTCACCATACTTGGCCACATGTCACATCACTTAATGAAACCAAAATAACAGGGAACACACACGTAGCACACTGGGTAGACATTTGAGACTGAACCCAGGACTCAGGAAAACACAGGGCTTAAATACAGGAACTAAATGGGGAACACCTGGAACTACACGAGGAGATTAATAGGACACAGCTTAATCTAATAGAAGTCAATGGGACTAGGAACAGGAAAGACCAAATATGGGCACAAACATGGGAGAACCTGGGTCAAGGAGAGAACATGAGGAACAAAACACATGACTGTCCATGGGCGTGACACTTGCAAAGTTACTTATAGTCAGTAGAATGTCTGTTGGGAGACCATGACAATCAAGAGTTAGCAGATATTAAGAAAATACTCTGATGAGAGTTAGTAGACATGTAGGTGCAACATTACTTATTGTCAAAAGAATGTTCAAAAGGGACCATCACAAAAAAAGTGTTACCATTCTTTTCTCACTCAGACACAAACACCACCAAAACGCGATGTACCTACAGTCCAGTTTGCACAAGATTTTTAAACTTAAGTTCAAAACCTAACCATACAAACATGAATGAGACAGAAATTTGCTACATTTCTACAGTAATACATATTGAAATTTATTCTGAATTAAAAAAACAAACAAACAAATACTATCAAAGCATTTGATGCAGTTGAAAACTTAAACAGGTGTTAGTCTTTCAATTTCATAATCATCTATACAAAAGGAGAAAACCTTCTGTAATGTAAACATGGACTATGTAATATATGCTGCAGTGAATTACAAGCAGTAGAGAGTCTCATTCTTGTTTTGTAAAGAAACTTTCCGAAAGGAAACATTGTGCTGCCTGTTGTTAGTGTTTTTAGGTCAGTGTTTTATGATTGAAAAGTGTGTTTGCTGGTTGAAAGCCTTTGCTAGTGTTATCGAAGAAAGAGTTGATTTGAGACACGTATGAAGTGTTTTAGTGCATTTTGGATGTAAAATTAACTGCTGTGCCAAGTTGAAAGTTGGTTAGGAGAACTTTGTGAAAAAATGTGTCCTTGCGATTGTCAAAAAACTAAATAAAATAAGAAAAATTCACAACCTTTGCTCTTAAAGGTGGGGTAAGCGATTTCTGGTAGCCAATGTTGACATTTGAAATCACCAAAACAAACATGCCCCT
>NW_015547674.1:401625-403548 GCF_001515605.1 Sinocyclocheilus anshuiensis
TGTCTACACCGGACGCGAGTGTCGCGGCACAACAAAATACTATGGAACTCATTATAATCAGTGATGCTGTCTACACCATATAGATATATAAATACATATCTATGGTCTACACTGGATGCGGCGTGGCGCGACACGACAAATCCCCGACAGAAAACTGCTGCTGCGTTCTATTCAAGACGTATTGACACAAATTTCAAATGATTTTCAACGGTCGCTTTGTCGCGTCCAGTGTACTAGACAGACTTTAGTTGTTGCAGCGCAGACACAGTGTTACTCACCTATGGAGAAGAAACAAAGCAACCTCTGCATCCGATCGCAGGCCTTCCGCTCTTTGAGTACTCTCCAGCGCTGGAAAGCTGATCCGATATTTACACGGGTCCTACTTCTTGCCTTATTGCCTTAAGCCTTCTCCGGGTTCTATTTATGATGTGCTGACACAAATTTCAAATGGTTTTCAACGGTCGTTTGATCGCGTCCAGTATAGGCAGACTTTTAGCTGTTGTAGACACAGTGTTACTCACCTATTGAATCAGTTTTCTAAAGTGTTTTTGAAAAATCGCTTACCCCACCTTTAATATATTGTGTTGCCTCACACTCACCAATTGGCTTAACTGGGGCCTCTTGTGTCCTGCTGCCCTGTGTGGTATATATGGTGAATTTCATATGTACATTATTATGTTTATATAAGAATCAAACATGCTGGTTTAGCCAAATATAAGGTTTCAAAGAATTTTAAGTTTTGACAGTGTGTAGAAAAAATGTGTGCAAATAGAGAGTTTATGGAGTATGACTGAAAAAAATAAAGAGTTAATTTTGGAAGATGTGGTCATTGAATGCATTGTGTGTGAAAGCCATAAAAATGTTTCACAGTTTGGATCACGCTGACTTCTGTTTTGACCAATGCATGTTAGCCGTCCGATAAAAATAAATAAATACAAAATCTAAGACTCACTACTGAAAGTTCAAGAGCCTGACCTCTACTAGGCTGCCAAACACATATATTCCCCTGTGGTTCACTGCTGGTTAAAAACCCCAAGCCAGCAGAAGGGAAAAGAGTTCTTGTTGTGGTTAGAAGGAGCTAAACGGCTTAGTGGCTTTCAGACCCACTTCCCATTTGTGTAGAAGAGTGCTTTGTGTGTGAGTCAGTCTGAGGGTGTGTGTGTGTGTAATAAAGTTTTACCACATTATTATTATTATTATTATTATTAATTATTTTATGCTTTTTTTTCTTTAGTCTTATTTAATTGTTCTTTCTGTTGTATGCCATGTATGTATGTATGTATGTATGTATCAAGAGCTCCTAAAAACACGAATTCCTTGTGTGTTCGCACACACTTGGCGAATAAAGCTCATTCTGATTCTGATTCTCACTCACTCAAACACATTGTAACATTTTAAGAATTTAGGATTATCACTTAAATCACGATCTTGAACACTGAAATGTTTCGAGTATATTAGAACTACGGTTTGAGTGGAAACAGAGTGAAGAGAAAAAGCTTCAGGAGTGTATTTGACACACGTTTAAAAAATGGGTAAAAGAATGCTCTGGAGCAGAGGTGAGAGCTAAGAGCATGTGAAGGAATGTGTGGATGTGGATGTTTGTCTTTTGGGAAAGAACGAATGGAGGACTACTGTGCTGCTGGCAGTACATTTTCCACTTTCTTACTTGCACACCAGCTGTAGATCATTAGCAGCACTCAATAACCTTTAATCTATTTTCCAATATGATTGCAACAGGTAGATCTGGATTTGATTTAATGCACAGACTAGTTTGGGTAAAGAAATGGAGAAAGAAATGCCAGAGCAGTGGCCAAACAGAGCAGAAATGTTTGGCGGTGTACTCATACATTTATAGTCAAGTCAAGTCACCTTTATTTATATAGCGCTTTTAACAATACAGATTGTGTCAAAGCAACTGAACAG
>NW_015547674.1:403823-405551 GCF_001515605.1 Sinocyclocheilus anshuiensis
CTAGCTGCTGCATTTTGGACCAGCTGGAGTTTGTTTATTAAGCGTGCATAACAACCACCCAATAAAGCATTACAATAATCTAACCTTGAGGTCATAAACGCATGGATTAACATTTCTGCATTTGACATTGAGAGAATAGGTCGTAATTTAGATATATTTTTGAGATGGAAAAATGCAGTTTTACAAATGCTAGAAACGAATTGACGAGGAATTGACAGAGCAGCCATCAAGTCTTAGACAGTGTTCTAGGTTATTATATGCAGAGTTTTTAGGTCCTATAATTAACACCTCTGTTTTTTCAGAATTTAGCAGTAAGAAATTACTCATCATCCAGCTTTTTTATACATATATATTTCCTTTTAGAATTAATTTGTTTGTGTATACACACACACACACACACACACGCACACTCAGACACAGAAGCCTTCCTATGAATTCACCCCCACTACTAACTAGCTATGACCTGCTGAAAATCAAATAATGTCATGTTATTACATAATTGTAGTCCTTTTTCTGTGGCTCAGTGTCTCAAGGCTTTGATAAACCTTTCTCTCTAAGGGTTACATAAAGTGCAATCAAGGAATCACAGCCACAACTATTCTTCAGTTTCTCTGGTGAAGTGGGAATAACCTGCCACTGGCATTGTTGCTTACAAAGCTACGAGTCCCATCAAGGCTTCTTTTTACCCTTTACTTCTCTTCTTGGTTTTCTCTCTTTCTCCTGCCCTTCCTTTTTAAATGTAAAGTTCAGTAAAACCAGCCCTGTAAGTGAAAGGCAGCGTGACTAAAGCAAATTCAGCACCTATGTTATTGACGCAAATGCAGCGCTCTCGCACATTCACTCTTTCTCTCTCCTCTCCGAGACGTTCACCTCTGGGTCTCGGTGAATGCTGCGTGGAGGGGTGCGTTCATAAGCAGGGCGGTTTTAGAGGGGGGAGGAAGCAAACTTAGGTCAACATTGTGGTATTTTCCCAAAGATGCATATCTGCCGTGAACAAACATGCTGTGTATTTATAGGAATTAAGCATCCAGCTCAAACAGCATGAGGCCAGTTGGCTTTTTCTACAGTATTTACTTTGCTGCAAAGCTCCATGGGGGTTTTTAAGTGAATGGTTTACACTTAGTTAGACTTAATAGGAGATGTGTCTGCTGATAAAAATAACAACAGCTTACAGCAAAACATATGGGAAACACTTTATAATAAACATATAGTTAAAGCATCATTAGATCATTTACTGATATGAGTATATATAAAGTTTCATGACATACATAGCTATTGGAATCACATTAAAAAATGATAGTTAATCATTATTTAATTTAATGACGTTTGTTAATATTATTAATGAATGTTATTATAAAATGTTCATTAAAATATCTCAGGTTTTTGGGACAAAGTATAAAAACATATTTACAATTTTGGTCATCCCTTGCTAAAATTCTGATTTTACAAAATCCAGTGTCATGCAAGGTCTTCTTTTGAGAACTAGTAATTGACACTTAAATACTATTAATATCTGCTGTGTAAAAATATTTGATAAAACTAGACCTGTTACTTGATACTTACAGCAAAAGCAGTACAACAAACATACAAAAAAGACAGAAGCTGTCACCATTAACACCATATTTATTGTTATTTTACTCAATAAAACATATACATACAGTGGGTACGGAAAGTATTCAGACCCCCTTAAATTTTTCACTCTTTGTTATATTGCAGCCATTTGCTAAA
>NW_015547674.1:406159-409092 GCF_001515605.1 Sinocyclocheilus anshuiensis
TGAGGAAAAAAAATTAACTTAAATGATTTTAGCAAATGGCTGCAATATAACAAAGAGTGAAAAATTTAAGGGGGTCTGAATACTTTCCGTACCCACTGTATATATACAATATGCAGGAAAACAGACAACTGCACTTTACATGTTACTTTAAAAAATGAAAAGAAACAAGGACCTCTGTAAATCTTCACATTGCAATTAAGACCTTCCATCTAACCTCTCTCAGGTATTCAAGGTCGACTGAAGCATTTTTCTAAAGAGTATAAGATTGCTTAAAAAATTACATGTGCAATACCAATATTCTGGTTTCTATTTGTTATATCCACTTAACATCAAATGGTTTCCTCTTAACTGTGTGGCATACCAGTGTTGAAGCATCCTGGGTGTTTAAACAGAATAAGGGGCATTTAATAAGAAGGAACAATCATTATTTCAAAGATGGAAAAAAAATTAGACCCCCAGAGAGGGCAAAGAAGAAGGTATGAGAAGCATTGAATACACAAAACTGGATAAAAAGAATAGCCATCAGAATGCATAGACATACAAAGGAATATTGAGGGGTGGATTTAAAAACAGCATCAGTACTGGTACACCCTTTATACACCATCCTACAGTAAGTTCAGCGTGACGATCCTCGTGTTTTTAGTGTTTTCTACAAAAAAAAAAAGGGCACACATTTTCCTGACAAAGACACACTGATTTATTCGGCTAAAACAGAAAGTCTTGTTTCCTTTTTCTCATCCCAGTAGTTGAGAGGTATTTTTCCCCCTGCTTTCTTCAAGTCAACGCAGCTACGAAGGTTCCGAAACGGTTTGAGATGTCCGAGTGAAGGGAACGCCAGGAAGGAACAGATCCCTTAGACTCCTCAAGTTCATCAGTGCAGTGGACTGACAGGCACTGGAGATGAGAACCCATGCCTCCAGTGGTCCCCGAGGAACCTGATCCTGCTGTGGTCTTACTTTGAGAGACGTCTGCTTCTGGAATAAAAGGAGGGAAGAATTCAGTAGGTGGATTAACCATTGCACTTTTCATTGCAGTCTATGTACTGACGAGATCATACAGCACTTTAAAAATGTCTGCTGTTGTGATGGACTAATTAATCAAGTTTTTGTTTTGATTTTTGGCTACCACAAAATATAAAATTGTTCTTGCGTGTTGATTAACCACATCTAATCCATGAAAAATTGTTCAAGCATTCACACTGGCCAGTTGACCAATACTGGCTGATTATTGTCCCAGATTTTGAAGATTATTTAGTAGTGTGTCGATTTCAAAGTCAGCACTTGTCAACGTATAAGAAATATAATTTATGTACGTTATTGTGCTTTTTAGGAAGGTTGTGTACACACAAACTCACACAGACACACTCACACACACATACTTGTATTTGTGGTTTACGGGGACTCTCCATAGTCGTAATGGTTTTTATACTGTACAAACTGTATTTTCTATCGTCCTACACCAACCCTACCCCTAAACCTACCCCTTACAGGAAACTGCTGCCAGTTTTTGAATTTCATAAAACACCGTTTTGTATGTTTTTTAAGCCTTTTGTTTTACGGGGACACAGGAAGTGTCCTCATAAACCATGTTTACCTGTACACACACTCACACACACACACACACACACACACACACACACACACACACACACAGAATGTCCATCAAGCCAAATTGCAGTAGCATTGGCTTTAGGACTTATTCACCCTGTTCAACCACGCAAGACCAGAGAGACCTTTCAGTCAAGGAGTAACAATGCTCTGGGAAAACTAACCTTTGACCCTGTTTGACCTCAATTACCTGCATAATGACCCTACCAAAGCATTCAGCCACACGCCAGCCCCTGCACTCAGCTTATTTGCTGCACAAAACAAAATCCATAGCCAGGACTATAAGGGGTTTTGTTTGAAATGTCAATACGAGAGAAGGAGTGATTGACAGACAGAGAAATCGAGAAAAATGCCAGTTTCAAACACTACAGTCATATCAGTTTGGTACCCAATTCACATCTTTGTTCAGACGTATGTAAAACTGATATACAAAAATAAGCAAAAACATCTTTAAAAAGTTTTGTTTTTAGGGTTGTCATTTTATTTACAACAATCAAATAATAATTTTACACACAATATAGCTCTATTTCATTTAATGTAAAAATTATAACACACTTATTTTTCACTAAAGAATAAGTGTTTGAAATGTTCAATGGTATCTAAACCATTTTTGTCATAAATGTAATCATGCTAAATAAGTCAAAGACATTGGAGGTAAAATGTCACATCTTTGGGCTAAACATTTTCTCAATAAATGCAAAAACCAAAACGTGTTACAATTATCCCCCCTCTCCCTAAGGAAAAACACCTTCACACGCACACACACACACACAAACTCTCACACACACACACACACACACACACAGGCGCCTGGTCTCACCCTCGAGCCTGTCTGGACCAGTACTGCAGAAAAAAATGGTAAGGTGTAGGAAAAGGTCAATAACCCAACACCATCCCCCAAACCCTGAGGATAGAGGAACAAAAATAAAGGGAAAAGGAATCCAGAGAGGAGGGAAAGACACGAGCGGGAAAAAGAAAATAAAAATGTGAGACTGCATATCCAAGTATCGTTTGACTTGGGAAGTGTTAAATAATGACACACAAAAAACATCCTTTCTGCATACGGTGTCTTAAACTATTATATGCTAAGAAATATAACTAGAAGTTCATATATACACAGAGCCCCCTCCCCATCTTCACACGCCTAAGGCAATAACACACACACACACATACTTATGCACGCACACAGTCCTTTTCTCTTCTCTTACGTCCTGCAGAGTCTGCCAATAGTCTGTGGTAGCTGGGCACAGCATGCTGCACTACGGCCGAAAGCAACCAAGCATTCCCGACACACACACACACACACACACACACACAAACGCCTCC
>NW_015547674.1:409340-424752 GCF_001515605.1 Sinocyclocheilus anshuiensis
AACAAGCATTCCCGCCACCCACACACACACACACACACACAAACTGCTCAGCAGCCATCAAGCTGCCTGCTGCTACTCCCAACGCGAGCACACACACACACACACACACACATAGAGCAAGTGACAACTGTGCAACCTCAACACACACACACACACACAAACTTCGAAATGTTTCGAGAATAAATTTGAAATGTTTCGAGAATAAAGTCGAAATGTTTCGAGAATAAACTAAAAATACTACGAGAATAAAGTCGAAATATTTCGAGAATAAAGTCGAAATGTTTCGAGAATAAATTCGAAATGTTTCGAGAATAAAGTCGAAATGTTTCGAGAATTTAAATGGTATAAATTAAAGTTGTAATGTTTTGAGAGTATATAGCCTATATTGCGCGAGCAAAGGGCCGGATTGAGAGCACCGGGAGAAGTTGCCAGGCCACCGGAATTGATTTGAATATGGTTGCGTCCGAGCGGCTGCATCATCTTACTGCGATGAGGAAGAGTCAATTTTAAGGACTCGTGGAAACAGCTTAATATCAAGAATATGATATTTATTAACAGACTGAACAGGAACAATTCAGGAACAATTTTTTATCTTAACATCAGCTCACACACCAATCGACATTCCTTTGGGGGGGGCGCTGTAGCTCTCTTATTTAACCCTTTTTTAATACACTATGTGGGATTATTAGCAGAAATCATAGCATGTGTCATACTCGCGGAGACAGTATGCTTGGAAATAATATTTCATGTCTTCCATTGCATTCGTTATTTGTAGTGCGCTAGCCACCCAATAGCAATAAGCTTTGTGCTTTTGGTACTTTTAACGTAAAACAAATTGTCTCAGCTTTCAAAATCAGTTTTATAGCGAAACACAAACTATGTGTCTTACAATAATGTGTTTTTCATGCTCTTTAATGTGGCATGAAGTTGAAGTGGACTCCAACTTGTTAACATAAGTTATATTGTTGTCTTTTCTGAGGTAGGCTGTATAACGTTAAGTGACTATTCACAAGCTGTTTTATTCATGGTATAATACAGCAGGAAATTATTGGACATAATATTTAACGTCTTCCATTTATTATTTGTAGCGTGCCAGCCATCCAGCCATCTTTATTCTCGAAACATTTTGACTTTATTTTCGAAACATTTTTACTTTATTCTCGAAACATTTCGACTTGATTCTCGTAATTTCGACTTTAATCTCGAAATATTACGACTTTAATATCGTAATCTTCGATTTTTTTTTTTTTTACGTGGCACTAAAACGCCGTCGTACAAGTAACACATTAAATTAAATATTACATTTTGAAGTACAAAGACTGAAATGAGATTTTCTTGTAAAACATAGATCAATAGATCATAGATCAAATCCAATTTAAAAAAAAAAAATGAAAAGAAAAAAAAGCTAAAAATATTCTTTTTTTTTTTTTTTTTTACAAACTGGTATTTCCTTCTCAAAATCTAGTTAATGTTATTTCTGTTGATGTTGATCTAAAATATCCCAATTATGAAAGATATATTTTAAATAAGAAATGCATCTAAATGTTTCGACTTCTTTTTTGTTCAGAATTCCTCCAGAATGCGAGTATCCTCTTCGAAATCCCCCCACCCCCCACATGGTCCCATTAATTTCTGATCAGCAAACAGAGCTTCTTTTAACAGTTTAACGCACCGATCCAAGGACCATGGGATTCCAGAGAAGAGATGCTACGTTGATCTCCTAGCTGGCTCTTTAATTGCTATCCACAAGAGAATTTGCAAAAGATTATTTGCAGGTTTGAAAGCTTAAATTGCCTTCTGCAGGAGTCTGGTGGGAGGTTTGTGTTCAGACAGGCACAGTCTCTTGTCTTCCTCTGCTCTCTCTCTCTCTCTCCTCGAAAACTAATACACATATCAGCAATATGGCAAGTGATTTACTGCTGCAAGACATAAATCTTCAGCAAGTCCAGCTTATATTTGACTTCTAAGTGGAGGAAATTATATAACTGTCTGATCTCACATATGCAATTATAATAATACACTGAAATATATTAAAATAACACAAAATATTTATGCAATATTTTAAATTATGTAAACACAAATTTTTAAAACTACAAAATTACATTCATATTTTTTTTACATTTAAATTTATTTGACAATTTAAAGCAACAATCTATATACTTATTCATTTATACTTCCTTAACAATTCCCCAAGTGTGCAAATTGGTCAGCTCTCTTTGATTCATTTTCCTTTCCTTTAACAGCACAACAATTATCAACATACTTTAAATGTCTATAAGCAGAATTGAGCATTGCAATTTTACAATTAGCCTATGCATTCTGATTAAACATTAGTTTTAGTTCAAATATGAACTATCTGAAGACCATTTCCTTTTTCATCTCTTTTTTTCTCTCTCCTAAAAAACAAAAAATGCCGTGCTATTACTTGGCATCCAAAAGGATTTTACAAAACCTTAAAGGTTCTTCTTCCTCTCTCCTTTCCCTTCTTAATACACAGAGACAATGAATCATCTGAAGGTTAAATCCACAGAAAGGCATGGAAACTATAAAGCTATTAAACAACCGCTTGGTGTATTGGTCACATAGAAAATTACAAAACATGTCACACTTCAGCTTTAAAATTCCACCTGGGTTTAATATTAATATTGCATTGTTAATAATTTCATATCTTTGTAATATTAGTGCAAATACATGTCCTATCTGCAACCACTGATTAAGTGATTGGTGAATCGGTGAATACATGCATTGTGAAGGAAGTCAATAAGAAGCAAGCTAGTGACAGAATGAGAGCATGGGTTGCCCTGAGCTGTTTCTCCATTTTACACCAAATGTGAATCACAGCTTTGTTTTGGGGTGTTAGGAATGGAATGAAAGAAACAAAAAAGCAATTACAATTATTCCTGTTTTGCATCTTGTCACAAATGAAAGCTCAGCAAAGTGTGATGCCTTCACTCTGTCATAAGCTAGAAACTAAAAATTCACGTTTTACAGAACTAAGGATACTTTGGGTGTTTAGTGACCTGTCAGTGCTATAAAGTCAATCTATAAAGTCATATCTTACTAAAGCTCTTGAGCACATAAGGGGCACAAACACTGCTTGTATTGATTTGTACAGTTTTAATGCAGAATGTTTGTCAGGCATAATAAAACCTCCCCTAACTTGCTCTGTCATTTATCATGTCCACAGAGAGTCCAGTGGGGGCCATTAGAACCATTTACAGAACAGACTTCAGGGGCCCAATGTGAAATCCTCACCAGTGCCTTACTGCAGTAATGACTGATCACTAGCAAAAACTCCAAACAATAAATACAATAAATATATTTACACTTGCACAAGACATTTGAAAACCTCTCTAGTTTTCGCTGTTTCTAAAATAAATAAATAGATAAAAGTAGAATTGTATACTGGGACTAACTGTAGAATTCCTTAATATTGAAAGATCAGTAACACTAGTCACTCATAGCAAGAGCTCTGCAAAGGTGTGGTGAAATTTAAGTGTGTGTGTGTGTGTGTGTGTGTGCGTGCGTGCGTGCGTGCGTGCGTGCGTGCGTGCGTGTGTGTGTGTGTGTGTTTGATGATTGGAAGGACTGCGGATTTAAGAAAGATCCAAGGATATTTTCTAACATAAAACAATATTACATGAAAATTAATTGACATTTTATTTTTAAATACAAATCAAAAACTTGATGTTAAAATTAATATTTTGCACATTATGCAAATATAAATTGATATAACCTGTCACTCAAACTGTACTTAAAATCTTATTTGTAAAATGTGTAAAATTAAACACTGATGCACAAACAATAGTGCTAGTTCAGTTCAGTTCAGTTCAGTTCAGTTCAGTTTAGTTTAGGCACTGCCGCATTGCGCTGGTAGAACTGACAGCTGAGTCCATGTATATTCCTTGCATAAGGTGATCTGTTATTTGTTGTTATTTTATTCAGTTCAGTTCAGTTCAGTTCAGTTCAGTTTAGTTTAGGCACTGCCGCATTGCGCTGGTAGAACTGACAGCTGAGTCCATGTATATTCCTTGCATAAGGTGATCTGTTATTTGTTGTTATTTTATGAAAACATAAGTAAAAAGACATAATATATAATCAAATAAAAAGACATAATATACATGCATTCTCAATCATTACATTGTGAGCTGAAGCGTTTACTCTTAAATAAAAGATGTGCACTCTTACATACATGAAAAACTGTTAACCTTCGTAGCCTTGTTCTTCAAAGTACTTCATGACTTAACCTTCAAATAAACTGGTTTTATTATGTCAAAAACATTATTTAATACCTTGCTACATTAAGTTACACCAAGCAAAAATGTTATTGGTCATATCTGCTAGAAATAGCTCCTTTAGTTCACAACTACACATTTTCAGTTTATATAGCGCGGTGCAATTAATTCCAAGGCGCCTTAAAATGATCTTGAGACTCATAAACTGAATTACTGCATCCTATAAATCTATATTAGCAATGTCCTATAAGCACCTCAGTCACCTAATTAAAATTACTAGAAGCATTCCTGTACTTTGACAGTTAAGTGTTATAAAGGCCTGTAAAATATTATGGTGTGAATGAAGCTCTTCTAGAATTTAACAGTGTGCTTGTGTGCTGGCACGCAATGCATCCGATGCAAACACTTTGTAACCCTTCTCTCATCTCTGCTGTCTACGCCACTCAAATGAAAACCTGTCAAGGCTGGTGATTTGTGCTAACTAGCTATTGATCGCACCAGCACGACGTGCGTTTACAGCTCTGGGGCTTGAATGCGAGGAGGAGAGGGACAAAAAGGGAGAGAAGGAGACTGTAAAATAAGGAGAGCAATGCACAGTTGGTGGGGGGGAAAAAGGAGGGAAATACTGAGAAAAAAATACAATGTTTTGCATTTGGTTTACATCGAGTGCGTAGACAGATGCGAGACAAATCCATCTGACTGTGCGGTGGTGGATGCGTTTGCTAGTCTATGACACTAAATAAGCACAGAGAGATGGGGATGGTGCACTTGACAACACTGAATGTTAAACAATGGACCTTGACTTCTCTGAAAGCACCCCCTCCCACCTTCAGTTAGCCCAAACAAAGGGGCACATAATGCACACCGGGGGCGAACTATTAACACGTGTGAAAGCTCACTCCGGCTGTGGCGATTCAATTATGCGTGTCCGTCCCGCTGCCTTTTCAGTAAAGACAATTACCGTTTCATATACTGATTAAACTAAAGGACAAGAGCCAAGAGAAGGACGCACACATCAAATATATGGTTTAAATAATTATGCTGCTTCGTGCAAATTATTACGATATTATTATTAATACTCTAAGTAATAATAAGTCCTAGTACAGTCTATTTTTGCACTTATATTATTTTTTGTATTTTATTGTTTTGTTAGTTGCTATATATAATTTCTTTCTAATTTTTATATTGTGGATCAATAGAGTTGAAAATGACTTTGTGGTTTTGTGTTTTTTTTGTGCATTGAAGCTGCCGTGAAAATGTAATTTCATGTAAAGGATCAATAAAGTATCTAATCTAATCAAAAAGTGGCATAACAGATCTTTTAAGAAACTTTGAAATTATTAGAAAATAGGCATTCTAGGGCTAATTATATCAATAATAATTAATAGTATTACTATTATTGCACAGTTACAGCCAACATCAATTGCTCAAGTCTTTAGGTTTCACACACAATGAAGTTGTACACAAAAATATACATTAAACGTCGTGTAATATCAATGGGATTTTTTTAATAGTAATAGAAGTAGTAATATTACTACTACTCCCACTACTACTACTATTAATAATAGTAGAAAAAGGAAAACAATGTGGCTAAGATGAGTAAGAGTGTATTGATGTGAAAAAGATTCACAGAAAATATTTTTTTTAGCCTGACTCTGTTATTTAATGTATACAAATGCAACTGACAAAATCCCTAAATAAATGTACAAATGCTTAGAAAGCCACTCGTCCATTTTTTTTTATGACGTCTTCTAAAAAAAAGTGCTCTAAATGCATTTAATAAATAACATTGTTTGTCTTCTTTTCATTATTATTATTATTCATACATTATTATACAATTATTTTTATAATTTAGTCAAATTTGTACAAAATTTTTCATTTTTGAAAACCCTCACTACTCACTACCTCATAACTTAGACCTTAAATCATATTCAAACAATTTAAAAATAAACAAATAAATGCATTGCAAAGACCTGAATGTCATTTTCCCCTTTATAACAATGTATAACGGACAAAACCTCAAGCAAGAGTGAGATCATTGTTCTTGCTTGAAAATGCTATCATATAAAAGAATGCATTCTTGGCATGTATGCCTACATGAGTGTGTTTGTTTGTGTGTGTGTGCGTGTGCGTGCGTGTGCGTGTGTGGGCGCGCACAAGACAGAGATTGAGAAAGTGAAAATACATTTTTAAGAGGCTATAAATTCAAAAATGAAAAAAAAAATATGACTAATGCCACCTCACACAATTTATGCAGTGCTTTTACGTGCAGGAATAAAACATTTGTGCAATAGTAAAATTATAAATATTTACCTTCTTTGACGGCTCCCTGGAATTTATTTTTTTCCCACACAGACTTCTCCTCCTCTGAATCCTCAAGCAGAGACTTATCACTGGGCACATACCAGGTGGCATGCTGCTCAGCCATGAGTGTGTCCAGATCAATAGTGCCCACAGAGCCCTTCCCGGCATCCGGGCTACAGCTAGCAAGCTCTCCATCTCCATTTTGACCACTGCAGTCACTACTTGTCTTGTTATTTTTTACACCTAAAGGCTGTTCCTCTGAAATGCTGAACTGCTGCCGTTGAAGCTGAATCTGAGCCTGCAATATTTCTAGCGGGTGAATTTCATCAGGGCCAGAGGCGCTAGAGGGTGTTCGGACTTGCTCCATGCCCGGCGTTCCCGGATGGCCCACTCCTCCAAAGCCATCCGATGTTGAGGTAGTGTGCTTGGAGAGGACCATGCCTTGCCCTTTCTGCACTCCTATTAGTCCACTGTCTCTCTGCAACTTGGGCGAGCCTAACAAAGGGCTGCGGCCAGCCTTCACAGAGGTTGGAGCATCCGAGCTCGATGAAACCTCATCCTCATTGCTATAATGTGCACTCACGTCATCTGTAAAATCCATGCGAGGTGAACAGACTTCAGATTTTGATACGCTCTGGATGCCGCTGTCAAGAGATGAGATAAGGTCAGCCTGATCTCCCAGCAGCAGGTCACCCCCTTTCCCCCATGAGGGAGAGGTGTGGGGCTTCTCTTGAGGTGTGCCTGTACTTCTCTCCCCCACACTAGCTGCTGAGGTCACCTGCTGGCCAGGACTTACAACAGGGTTATTGTTGTCGGAGGGGAAAAATATCCCAGGGCTCACATGGCCACTGTCTCTTTTTCTCCTCCCTCTCCCTCTCCCACTCCCTGTTGCTGCCTTCCCCTCATTGCAAGGGGTAGTGTCCATATTGTAATTTGGGGAGAGGGTGCTGGCTTCCCCCTGCACCGTCTGATTTTGACCTGGGGGCTTAGTGTTGCTATTTCCAGCAGGAGGCATTTGCCCACTTTGGGGGGCAGCAATGTTTGAGAAACATTCAGTCCCAGCATTCCCAGTGCCATTAACCACACTGTTATTCAGGTCCTGTTCTGTCTGACTCAGCTTTCGTTTCCCCTCTCCCTGAGTCTTCTTGTTGAATGTCACATTGAGGTTAGGGGCCGCTAGGCTGGCAATCATGTTCTGACAGGCAGTAGAGAGGGCTGCCAGGCAGCTCTGTCCAAAAGCATTGTCCTTGCCGCTCGTTTTGCTAAAATTCCCTAAGGATAGTCCCCCAAGTTTGCTGACAGAGGAACTCTGGCTAGTGGGAAAGTCTGATTGGGATGTAAAACTCCCTGGTGAGATGCTCACCCCTTGAGAGCTACTGAGAGAGGCTCCCTGTCGATTAGAGCCTCCGTAGGGAAAAGAGGACGGACCACCCATGGGTGGTCCTGAAAAGTCATTGGGGCGCCTTTCTAATGGTGTGTTGGGCAATCCAACACCTGTACTGGGAGACTGCATCTGTGAAAGGTTCCCCATGCCACTGCTGAATTGTGAGTGGATGTTAGGTGAAAGTAAGGGCTGCACGTGGCCCTCCCCTGGTATCCTCATTGGCTCCTGCATGCCCATTGCATTCACACCAGCTCTGAACATCACGCCAGGGCCATTTTGCTGCATTTCATGAGCTCCCAGCTCTCCACCTGTACCCATGCGATGGCCCAGCACTTCGCCAGGTGGATGTGTCCCAGAAAACCACCCACTCTCCAGAGTCATGTGTGCATTCCGTCCATCAAAGTTCACCATCCTCCCACCATTTTCTCTCTCGAAATTCGACTGAGGCATGCCTCCCACTGGGCCCCCATGCCCCAGGGGCCCTTGAGGAACATCAACGTGATGACCCAGCTGCTGCAGATTGGGTTGTCTCATCCTCTGCTGCTGACTTCGAGAGGCCATTTGCTTGATCATCATTGCTGCATTTTGTTGCTGCTGCATTGACTGCTGCTCAGGCCCTGTAAGCTGCAGCGATGGGCCTGATGAAAAGCCATCCGTCACAGGGGGGGTGAACTCTCCAGGCAGGCCAGAATAGGCTGCGGGACAGAGATGATTCTCCATACCAGGCGGGTTATGCATACCACTGTTCCAACTGCCGCAACTCTCCCCGCCGTGAGTGGTATTGGGAAAATCAAACCTGGGCCTCTTAGCCATATTTAAATAAGGAGACTCAAAGTGTTGCAGTCTCTGATTGGAAGGCTGCTGAGGAGGGGGTGGCTGCTGCTGCATGTTGAACATGGGGTCACCATAGCTATGCATCCGTCTGTTCTCTGGTCTGTGAATAGGGTATTCAAACTGATTATGCTGGCCAGGCATCATGACGCCACCCTCCTGCATACCAGCATTAGCTGAACCCGGCTCTGATTGTGGGGGCTGTGGGAGAGATGGTGGGCAAGTGTTCTGTCGGCCAATCAAGCCTGGCTGCTGCTGCTGCATGAGAGGATGCCTGGCACCAGGCTCTATCCCCACTGGTATTTTGCGTCCACCCCCAAAACTTTCAAAGAACACACTGTGCTGGGCTGAGGGCTGCTGCTGTTGAGGTGGGGCATGGGGGTGTTCTTTAGAGATGCCCTGGATTCCAGGAGCTCGAGACAACCCTTGGTTTCCAGGAAAACTGGACCCTGGCACCTGACGGCCAGGCCCGAAATGAGAAAGCTGAGAATCAGACTCAGAGGGGGAGTACACAGACACTTCAAAATGCCCAGATGAGGGCTCATTAGAATAGTTGTAGTCCAGTCCTTCAACACTGCCTGGTGGGGGCATTCGTCTGGACTCCAGATTGTGATTTTCTGAGGAAGAGGATGAAGAAGACAGGCCATGGAATGAGGCAGCACGATTAGGTGACTGGTCCAAGGGGAGGCATGGGGCAGGGACAGGGTGATTTCCACTGGGGGGTCCGCGGTGCTGAAAATCAGGCATGGAGCCTGTCCTTTGCTGCTGCTGCTGAGAGAAGCCATCTGCTGACTGCCCCTCGGAGAGTGGGTCAAAACCCTCGGTGAATCCTTGCTGGAGCCCCATACTGCTGTTATAACCCATCATCCTTCCGCTGTGCAAACAGGAGGACCCATGTTCAGGTCCAAAGTTTCCCCCAAAGTGTTGATGGTGTTGGTGTGAATGTGTCTGAGGGCAGTGAGGATTATTGTGAGGTTGTTGAGGGTTAAAAAATCCATGCATTGAGGCCTGTTGTTGTTGTTGTTGTTGTTGTTGGAGATTCCCTGCATGCAATTCAGAATTTCCTTGCTGAAATCCACCATACTGTTCCCCTCCGTTCATGTTAATGTTCATCTCAATCACAGGAAGCTCGTTAAGTGGGCCAATACCAGTCTCGACTGTCCCTTGTGGGCCTCCAGCATGAAAACCTGGGCTCTTGTAATGGGAGTTCATGCTCACTTTTGGCTGGTTAAAGTTTTTCTCAGTGTGGCCAAAATTTATGTTATTAATTTGTGGACTAAACTGTTCCAGCCCAAACATACTTCCCACAATCAATCCCGCATGACAGCCAGCTTGCCTGGCTCCACTGCAGTGTCTACAGTCTCCTTTATTTATTTATTTTCTTTGGCAAACTCTATTGGTATCAACAATAAGATGTGAAATACTTGAATAACAAATTTAATAAAAAATGATTGTACTTGAAAACCACAGTAATCAATAATTAATTACTGAGAAAGCCTATTATATTGTAAATTAATGTGGAATTGTAAGACAAAACACTCTATAAAAACGATAAAGTTAACGGTCTAGTCCATAATCTGATTCTAATCTGGAATTTATTATTTTTTACAAGGTTTTTTTTTTTGGGTAAATTTGCTGTACAGCACAGCAATAAAACAATTCCCTTACCACTAAATTACCCTCAACTTGTGATCAGACAACAGCTACAAAGAAAAAATATATAAATATGAAACATGTTCCCTCACATCATTCTCCACAGACTGTAATTCCAATTTGCTGTCAAATGTCCAGAGTGAGGTAAACATTCGTTTCTGTTTAAAAATCCCTTTTGAGTGCACATCATTACACCATCCAGAGTACCATAAAATAACATCCACGTCCATATGAATCCAGAACAGCGTCTTGTTTGGTATCTACTTTCCTTTAGAAATGAGTAAGAGTTTTCAAATCGCATACGTTGAAAATAACTAGTTCCCTTGGGCTGAACTTAACAAGCGATCACGCAGAGCAGAAGAAAGTGTGTATGAGTCCAGAGCACACGCGCTATCCAAAGCCCGCCACCACTGCGCTGCTGGGTAACACAGTGCCATCGGTCCTGCTCATTGTCCGCGCAATCGAACAGTTTGACTGCAATTTCAATCACAGGCAACACTTACACATTCATGCAGCCCTCTTCTAATAGCACCAGCTTTGAGATTTACTCCAGCTGGAAACAAGTCAGCGATGGATCACATACTGATGTCCGAGAAGCTCAGCAGCGCGTGCATCGTCCGCAAGGACCAGCAACAAGTTTTGCATTTCAGCAAGCTCCTCCACTGCAAACAGCAGCCAATGGCATACGAGCCGAGGGACGGACGATCTCTTAAGGTGGGCCAGGATTTGTCTGTGTGCGTTCAGAGAAAGGATTCTCACGCGCTTAAGAGAGAGAGAGAGAGAACGAGAGAAATCCAGTCACTGTAAACACTCACTGAAGCACTGTAAAAGTACTACAATGCGTTTGATTGTAAGTATTTAGAAGGAAATACTGTATGCATTTACAAAAGTATGATTATGCAAAAAAAACAATTTTTTATATATATACATATATGTGTGTGTGTGTGTGTGTATACGAAATGCGTATAGCCACTATAAATATGATTAAACTAAGTATGATTAATAATATGTGTAGGATATGATTAGAATTTATGGAGAAACTGTAGGCTCATATTTAACAAGGCAATACCTAACCTATTCATGTTTACGGTCAAATTGTTGAAATAATGTTTATAAGTAAAAAGACTCGGTTGATTTTAATGAAGAAAGTATAGCATTCCAGAATATCTCCTGAGAACAGTTTGTTTGGACTGTTTTTAAACAAAATTAGTATTATTATTATTTCAGTTATGTACATTGGAGTGTTTTATATCGGATTTTATGTTGTTTATGTAATATATAGCACAACATTATCATTATTGTAGCGTCATGAGTCTTGTTTTGTTTAGTATTTTAGCACGTTACAGTTACATACAGATGTTAAGCTCTTATAGGTTAGCACTGTCAAAACAGCATGATTCAATCACGCGTGATAGAGTTAGGAACTATAAATCATACAGTCGCCGAAATATCAATTATCAAAACATCATCAAACACAAGCTGCTGTGATTCTTCAGTGCGTTTAATATCCTGATTTACGAAATGACCAGCTCGATTAGTGTTTTGTGATGCTTTGACACTTACTGCAGACTTTTCGATAATATCCAGGTGAAAACAGAAGGTTGTCCTGCATGAAAAAAAAGTCCATCATTAACATGAAAATGTTTAACAAAAGCGCAAATGCGCCGCGTAATGACCGCCCGGAGTTTGCATTGTTAGCGCACTTTAAACAGCGAATTAAACATTTCCATTCAGATTAATTGAGCAATTACCATAATTCTGTTTGCATTCTAAATTAACCCGATTTAGTTCGTGGCAGCAGCTGATTCTATCTATCTATCTATCTATCTATCTATCTATCTATCTATCTATCTATCTATCTATCCAACACGCATAGGCTATATCAGCAGAGTTGAAGCCATATCTAATAATGGAATAATGGACTGTGGACACTGATTATTTCCTCTTTAAACGTTCTAGCTGCTGTCACGCTTGTGCGTAAAACTGCTTTTGTTATCCACGAGTATTTAGGAATTGCATGCAATGTTTCAGTTACCCCAGTAATGTAATTAAGGAAGAGGAGAGGAAAAGGAGAGAAACCCGTCCGTGGGTGTATTTTAATTTAACGATCACCATTAAAACAAACTACTTTAAACGTAGATTAATCAGCCTGTCTGTTCAGAATAGCCTGCTACATAATGCCCGTGATACATCAGTAGCTCAATCAGAGCTCGAGATCAACAGAGGGGTTTAACCTAACTGTAGCAGTATATTGCCCTTTTTCATGTCCCTAGAGATAAATTAAAGCACAGCTGCTTTATAATAATAATGATGATAATAACAATTAATTTACAATTTACCGAGATGAGTAATCATACCCATACACCACAAGCATGTGTTATCTACTCAGGACCTGTACGTTTAACTCTCTCTAAATTCATCTTGCAAGAGAAATACAAACACAATGTAAATAAATGAGCGACAACTGAAAACATATTCTGTACCTTCTATAACAACAACAATAATATTAATAATAATAGTAAACAATTTTGCCGAGATGAGTAACCATGCACATTCACTACAACTATTTGTTATTCTACCCAAATTAATCTTGCATGAGAAATACACACACGTAAATAAATGATGGTCAAATTACAATTTAAAGCATCTTATTTCCCTTCTAACATAACAGAAATATGAAATATCGGTATCATGCCATTCAAGCACAAGCTACTGTACAAAAAAAATGCTTGGAGACTTGGCTTGAACAGATTGATTTTTTTTTCCTTTAAGTTAAAAAAATAAAAAAATAAAAATGTGGGAATTCGGAGAAGACACAGTGCCATCTAGCGATTAATAAACAACCTGCAAGTGTGCAAAACAAAACAAATACTGTTTGACTGATTATGTATGAGTGTTGTGTTTAATGTTGGTCAATGCAGTGAGAATACTGTCAGTGACTGAATCATAACAGTTCATTGATATCTGGGTAATCAGAAGCACGGAGCAGGTTATGTAACAGCACAGAGAGATAAGAAATAAGAAATCATCAGCACAAGTCTGCATTCAGTGTCTGGAGGGATCACTGGAATTGAGATTATTGTTTAGTCCCTAAATTTAATCAGCGGCAAATGAATGTGAGAAACATGGGAAGCACTGAAGGGTATTACAATAGAATGAAAAAAAAAGAGTGTACAAAAATGAGAATTAGATATGAACAACTAAATGCAATAAAATGAGGGAGGAAAAATATAATAGAACTATAATAGAATAGAACAGATATAATATAATAGAACAGAACAGAATATAACAGAATAGAATAGAATAGAACAGAACAGAACAGAATAGAATAGAATAGAACAGAATATAACAGAACAGAACAGAACAGAATAGAATAGAATAGAATAGAACAGAACAGAATAGAATAGAATAGAACAGAATATAACAGAACAGAACAGAATAGAATAGAATAGAACAGAATAGAATAGAATAGAATAGACCAGAATATAACAGAACAGGACAGAATAGAATAGAACAGAACAGAATAGAATAGAATAGAACAGAACAGAACAGAATAGAATAGAACAGAATAGAACAGAACAGAACAGAATAGAATAGAATAGAACAGAACACAACACAACAGAATATAACAGAACAGAACAGAACAGAACAGAATAGAATAGAATAGAATAGAATAGAACAGAACAGAACAGAACAGAATAGAATAGAACAGAATAGAACAGAACAGAACAGAACAGAATAGAATAGAATAGAACAGAACAGAACACAACACAACACAACAGAATATAACAGAACAGAACAGAACAGAACAGAACAGAATAGAATAGAATAGAATAGAATAGAACAGAACAGAACAGAATAGAACAGAATAGAATAGAATAGAAGAAAATAGAATAGAATAGAAGACATCCCCTAACAATTTCATGTCAAATAATTTTTTAAGTATAATAAAAGGTGAAAAACTGTTACAAAATAATTGTATAATAAATGTAAAAGGCTGAGAAACAATAGGTTTTGTGTCTGAGATCCATTATCAACAATAAAACATTAACAATAATAGTGAAGGAAATCATTCGAGTCTAATTAAGACTAAGTCTATTAGATATGGACTGAAACCTTTTAACAGTTTATCAAATATTTATTTTAGAACTCCTCAGTAAAATTAGCTTGATTATGGATCTTCAGTTGAAAGCCTCCATGTTACTTTGGATTATCAATTAAACATTTTAATTCGGTGTGCTTTTTTATTTCGATCTAATCATTTTGAATTAATGCAGCACTTAATATAAATTTTGTATCATTATTTTGCCGGGGGGGGGTTAGCAAACGTGCATAGCAATAAAATTGCATAAAACTGATAAGAAAAACAAAAATGATACAAAGTATATTGGAACATACCAGACTTAGTTTAACAGATAATAAGACTGATGAGAAATATGAGGCCCACAACACGGCAGTTTAACAGTCACGTGTCACTATCAGGTAACACTCTCAACACGTCACAATAAGTAGGTCGTTAGTTTATTTCATATAGACTAGTCACTCAGTCACTTCCTGAAATGATTTCTTCCAAAAGTTACTTTGTTAAAACAACAGGAAGCAGATATCCGCTGATGAAAGCATTCATCTCTCCAGCAGTTTATGAGCAGGTCAATAGCAAAGCAAGTCTGCACTGAGGCAAAGCTCCAGACATTGTTTTGAAACTGCATGTTTTTAAAACTGATGACATCTAAAGATCCTTTCAGGTTTTTATATTATTATTATTTTTTTTATATATATTATTTTGCTTACAGTTGTCCTTCCTTTGTGGATGGGAAGCAGGAGAATGCAACCCTTTCTCTGAAGCATATTCAGTCCTGTCAGTCAGCAGTGGTCAGTTTAGTGCTGTAGGTCAAGGGTTTAAGTATCATCTGTCAGCCAAAGGAAAGCAGTTGTTCAAAGAGAGAGAGAGAGAGAGAGAGAGAGAGAGAGAGAAATGGGCATAAATCAAGTGTGTGTGTGAGGG
>NW_015547674.1:425148-430339 GCF_001515605.1 Sinocyclocheilus anshuiensis
TGTGTGTGTGTGTGAGAGTGTGTGAGAGTGTGTGAGAGTGTGTGAGTGTGTGTGTGTGTCTGTGTGTGTGTGTGTGTACAGGTATATATGGTTTATGAGGACACAAATGTGTATAATGACATGGGTACTACAACGTAAACATGGTTTATGAGGACACTTGTCCCCGTAAAACAAAAGGCTTGAAAAACATACAAAACGGTGTTTTATGAAATTCAAAAATTGCCAGCAGTTTCCTGTAAGGGGTAGGTTTAGGGGTAGGGTTGGTGTAGGGCAATAGAATATACAGTTTGTACAGTATAAAAACCATTACGCCTATGGAGAGTCCCCGTAAACCACAAATACAAGTATGTGTGAGTGAGTGAGTGAGAGTGTGTGTGTGCGTGCATGCATGCGTGCGTGCGTGTGTGTGTGTGAAAGAGCACATATGAATGTAGTAATACACTTGCACACAGTCAGAGATTTCTGATAGTAGTGCATGATTAGACAATTACAACAGGTGCTAAGGATCAACAAATAATATGTAGATTGAAACAGAATCATTGCCTAAAACAGAAACAGCTGTGTAGGAGGAATAAAAGTGGGTGAGGATCAGCCATGCTCCGCTTCATAGAAGACTTCAGCCAAAAAACCCAACCTAAACAATTAAACCCTGCACAAGAGCACAAGAGCTGGGACGCAGAACAATGGCAGCACGTGAACGAAGAGTCAGAATCGGAAACCTCTGGCTCTAACAGAAGGCAGTTTGTTCACCAAAGTTTTTCTTCTGCTTACACGGTAAATACAAACAATTAAAATGCATATTTTTGAAAGCTTCTTTATGGCATCTTTTTCACAAGCACATTAAACGTCTGCACATTAGAATGATTATAAAGTGGCCTCTAACTTCATTGGATAACAAAAAATCAAACAAAGTGTCAAGGAAAATAGCACAAAATGCTCTAAGTAAATTGTTAGGTTTGGCATTTTTTAAATAATAAATGAAGACAAATCGTATTTTGACACTTTGTGTCATTTTCTCATCTTAGGTCATGCAGCAAATATTCTACGGGTTCTGGGTTCATCCTGTACGGGACACAAATAAAACAAAATAAAATGTTTTTGCATAATGACTGTTGTTATTTATTATTATTTTTTAATTAATTGTATCATAACTAAGATAATGTACAGTCATTCAGCAAAAGGAAGGTTAGCTAGCATTTTGATTATGAAATATGAAATTTAAAGATGTTAAATTCATTACAAAAATATCACATTTATTTCTTCAGACATTTAACAGTAGATTTTTTAAATTAATTAAACACTTGATTTTATTCTGTGTTTACTCCAATAGCATTTGTCTGGAGTCAGAAAACACAGTAAACCTAATAATAATAAAAGTTATTACTCATTCTCTCATGAGCAGAAATATAAAGACATCAAGCAGAGAACTGATTATCCAAGCAGGTATATATGATAGCAAGCAATTCAATCCATGAGCTAATATGTGCTTGTAGACCTGTGTTCTTTGGAGCTAAGAGTGTGGGTAAGTGGTACGTTCCCAAAGTAAAGCGGCAGGGCAAGACATGAGTGAAGGAAGCTAACACAAGGCCTGGCCCTGCCCTGAGGGAAATGTCTGGAAAATTGCTTTAAATTAATGAAAAAAAATAATAATAAAAACACTGTTTTTGTGCTTCAGCATTTGTGATAAAGGCACAGTGTGGAACAGAGGTCTGTATTTAAAGTAACAGTAACACATTTGAATGTAAAGCTCATGAGTGAGTAAGTGTAACCTTATTTACCATGTAAAAGCTATATATATACAGTATATATATATATATATCATAAAATTCAAACGCCCAAGATCTTTCTCTGTGTAAACGACATGTAGGAAGAACAGACTTGAGTTCAGGACCTTGAGCTGAAGTCTTGACAAAAGCCAATTAACGGCTGAAATTGGTGGAGCTTGGTAAGAATTCCTAAACAGACAAGCCTCAGTATCACCTGAGCAGCAGGCAGCGGGAACGAACCCATCCTCATTTACAGTCATGGCACAGGTGCTTCTCAAGCACAGAAATCCATTTGTATGTTAATGAGCCGTCAGGCAGCTGAAGCAGGCCACACACAGACTGAAACCGCAGTCAGGTTCTGTTAGAGTCACACAGTCAGAGGTTTTTGAGGCACTGTTCGTCAATAACAATCCTTTATTTCCCAGGTAATGGACCAGATCCTCTGCCTTTCATCCATTCCTCCTCTCCAGACAACACACATTGCTCTGATTCTATTACTTGGCAGCGGGCCTTGAAAAAAAAAACTGTCAAAATAATTACGAATTAAAAAAAGAAAAAAAGTGAGAAGTATTTTATACAAATCTTTAACGCTTCGTCACACATGACAAAGCTGAGTGAACTGGGAACAAATGTACTAACTATTTCTTGCTGGCCATGAAACTGTATTTGCCATTTTTTATTATTATTATTAAAATATATATCTTTGTTCGTAGGACAGTTGAATTATTTAGTTGTTTTCTTTTCCTTATTAGTGGCACAGATGAGCCATCGTGAATTTGTCTGTTATTGATTTGTTTTGGTGACTTAATGCAAGAATTATTCCACATATTTGCAGAGTTCTGGAGGAAAAGAATGTATTATGCATCCTAGATACATTTCTGAGGACTTGAATGTTGGGGCTGTTTAACTCTCTGTAACTGCACTGCAAACCTGATGCTTTACGAAGGCGTATCTTACAAATATAGTAAGTACAGTGTAAATAAATTAAGAATGAAATAATTTTTTTTTTCGGGTAACATGCAAGTCTTAAGTAATATACTTCTGCTGGAAATATATCATTAATAATTGATTTTATCCAAGTCAAACATAATTTAATGTGACTCTATCAACCTTAACTTGGGTAACATCCAAGGAGAGATTTTTATGGGTTACATCAGGTAGAAATAGATACTTGAAATAACAATTGCACACTATTAAAACCATCCTGGAGGTGCCATGATATATTATGCTGAATTTCCTTAAAAAAAATAAAAATAAATTTAAAAAAATATATATATAATGTTTTTTTACTCACATTTGGCAAATTATGTTTTTACTCACATTTGGCACTTGGTCACTAATTTTAGACCACTGTTATGACTCTAATTTCTGAATGGACGGGCCATTAAAGCTGTTGTAAAATAGCCCAACAATACCACTTAAGTGCATAGTTCACCCAAAAAACACTCTCAAGCTGTTCCAAAACTATATGCATTTTTCTTCCGCTGAACATGAAAGGAAAGGTTTTAAATAATAACAAGAGCTTGAGGATGAGTAACTGATAACACACTTGTCATTTCTGGGTGGACTGTGCCTTTAACACTGGTCCATGCAACATCATCCGTTGCATATTTAAGTTTGTTTTCAAGTTTTCAGACGGACAGAAGTTCTGATCTACACGCATTTCAAACGTTTATTAGACACGTTTTGTAGATTAGGTACGAGGTTCAAGATTAAAATGATTGTAAAGATACTGTTGATTAGATCATATACATGTTCCTACAGAAAGTGTTTTAAAGAAATGGTTTTCTAAATAAATCGTGTACATCGATTTAAAATTTAAAAGAGAGTGACAGCGTGTGCCACCAATTTTAGAAATGACCCAACAATAAATTGTGCCGAATCCTTTTATAGACACTGTATACATAAATTTGAATAAATAAATAAATTTGCAAAATGCATCTGAATATTGATAAATCTGAAATTCAAAACCCTAACCTCCATCAAGAGTTATTAAAAACTGAGTTTGACCTCCTCTTTCTTTTCTCTCCCTGCAGCTTTCTTCTAGCCATTACTCGGATAACAGAAGAACTGCATTTGTTCTGAACTCCACTGAAACTCTGCTAGCACGCTAGATCTGGAAGCACAACCAGAATTTCTGTTTCTCGTGATGTTAAAAACACACCCCAGATCTATGGACAAACATCACAATATCCAAATCCAGATATCACAAGATGCTAAACCTTATACCTGTGAAAATGAAATAACACACCATGAAGTCACACTTACCTCTGATAGGAGCATTTCAGATTTCTATTATATTCATGGGTTATAGTCAAAATACAATATCATTCTCTAATAAACCTTTCTTCTGAACACAAACTTGCAGGGCATAGAAACAACCCGATACGATCACAGTATGACCCAGGTGTAGACGGCTTCTGAAGAAGATTCATGTGGAATATATCTAAAAAACGTAACAACAGAACGTCAATGAAACATTGATTAATCAAGCTTTTTTTTATAATATAACTTAAAAATGGAAATAAACTGTTGTTGCAATATATCTATAAGCAGTGTTGTGGAGTAACTAGTTACATATAACGGAATTACGTAATTTAATTACAAAATAAAAGTAATTGTAATCAGTTACAGTTACTAAGAAAAAATGTGTAATTAAATTACAGTTACTTATGAAAATGTTAAGGATTACAAAGGGGGTTACATATGTTTTTTTCCACACATACTCCCACATACAGATTTAATTGAGTTGCAGTGACTACTCTAAAATGTGAAACACCAGTGTTTCAGAAGTTTATAACATGCTTATGTATATGCTTTATTTTTTTAAGATTAACTGTTTTTTTCTAAGGCATTGTTAGATTCCAGTGTTTCCTGTCATAGCTATGCAAAGATTTGATTTCAAAAACAGTATCATAGCTATTAAACTATTTATTGTTATGATTTTAAATATGTATTTAACCTCAGAATGATTTTAAAGGGTTAGTTCACCCAAAAATGAAAATTAGCCCATAAATTACTCACCCTCAAGTCATCCTAGGTGTATATGACTTTCTTCTTTCAGACGAATGCAATCGGAGTTATATAAAAAATTGTCTTTGATCTTTCAAGCTGATTAATGCCACTCAGCGGGTGTTGCATGCTTCAGTCCAAAAGAAGTTAAATAAAATGCGCCCATCCATAAAAAACCAAAGGCCTCCTGTAGCGAATCGATGTGTTTTTGTAAGAAAAATATACATATTCAAAATGTAATAATCATTTTAATGTAGCTTGCGCCAACAGTTGTACACGGAAGCAGCTCCGGGCAGATGACGTATGAGGTCAGCTTTGTGCATGCGCCGCTCAGAAGTGATGAATGCGGAAGCGCAGGGGAGAGATCAAAACAAAACAACGGTCACTAATTAGAAGTACAAAACGAGGATTTG
>NW_015547674.1:431115-432794 GCF_001515605.1 Sinocyclocheilus anshuiensis
CTAAGTATGGTGTCCCATACTCAGAATTTGTGCTCTGCATTTAACCCATCCAAGTGCACACACACAGCAGTGAACACACACACCGTAAACACACACCAACAAAGTTGGGGGTTTGGTGCCTTGCTCAAGGGTCTCACCTCAGTCGTGGTATTGAAGGTGGAAGAGAGTGCTGGTATTCACTCCAAAATCAAAATGGCTTTATAATTGAGACTGTTTAGGTTTTTGGGGGATTATTGTAAGGTGGTTGTGTCCACACACTGCTAAGACACATTTATACGCAAATTAAGATATTTTGCATCCAATGTCTCCTTTAAAATGAAAATATTATAATCTTAATTCAAGTGATGAAGGATTTCGAAGGTCTGACAGTTATCAGTGTTGAGTACTACTGTAAGGTTAACCCTAACTGGTTTACATGTTTGAAAATTATTAACAGTTGAAAACATTAGAAATTTAGAAAAGTAATCAAAACGTAATAAAATGTAATCAGTTACATTACTTTAATAAAGTAATTGAAAAGTTACACTACTTATTACATTTTAAGTAGGGTAACTTGTAATCTGTAACCTATTACATTTCCAAAGTAACCTTCCCAACACTGTCTATAATATTACTACAATGCTATTTTTCAGATTAAACAGAACTCATTACTGGTCATATTCCAGTGTTTTTGTGGAGAAAACTTTATTAACAAGTAAAAACATATAAACCAAGAACATTTTAGGCGTTCCACAGCCGAACAAGCCTTGAGATGACGCTCTAATCTTCAACACACACACAACTGAAGACTTCTCTTATTCATATTCATAAGGACACACACGTGTCTCAGTGTGTGCCAATCACTGCAGTGTGTCTCAAAGCACCATGATTCATCTTCATTAGTTCTCAGCCGCAACACACTTCCGGTACTGTATAGAACTTTTTTTTTTTGTTCATTTTGTGTTCCGTAGAAGAAAAAGTCATGTGGGTTTGGAGGATAAGAAGAGGGCCCCTACCTTCCAGTTTGGTCCCAGTGGCCCTCGGCCGGTCTTGACTGACTTAAAAACAGCTGGATCCTCATCTGCCTTGTAGTCCTGCATATTTACAGATGAAAACCAACCTAGGCTCAGTTTGAAATGTATATAGTTAGTTATAAATATACTGTGCTTTAGTGAATGAGATTGGATTATTGACATCAGTGAATCAAATATAAACCTTCATTTTGTAATAATCACATTCTTAACCACCAACACAGAGAAGACAGAATAACATTTGGAAAGCTGCTTCACTAAAGGTTATTTACTCTTCAAAACCGCACGTTTTAATCCCTTAGTAAGCAGATTCATTAGGGAACATGTCAACACTTGTGTCAAGAACGCCCATATAGACTTAGGTTAGAGCCCAAGTCATTAAAAAATTATTCAAGGACAGATGCAGTGAGGAAAAGAGGGTAGAAACCAGGATAAATAGTGAGAAAAACAGCTGCTGGTAAAATAAATGGACGAAAAGCATTTAATTTTAACTGGACCTCCAGGGCCTCGCAATTGTAAATAAATCATGATACGCCTCCGGCAAAATAACAACTTCTCAGTTTCAGTACAGTTAGTGAGGCAAACAAGGAGTGAGGGCTTGCACACACACACACACACACACACGCACACGCACACACACACACACTCACACACACACACACACACACA
>NW_015547674.1:432837-436807 GCF_001515605.1 Sinocyclocheilus anshuiensis
CACACACACACACACACACACACACACACACACACACACACACACACACACACACACACAGCACTGTCACACTGAGAACAAACCGACCTGTTTAATACTAGTGTGCTGTCTGGAGGCCTAAAGCTTCATGATATGCTAACAATGCTTGGTGTGAATTCATGTAAAGCAGAGGTTTGTTTGTGTGCCAGGCTATATAAGCCCTTAATTACTCGAACCCAACTCACGGTTCTCAGCACAACGCCTGCAGTCATGCCCGAGGCCAGAGCCTGATAGGGCCCAAAGACACGGACACCAGAGAAAACTGCTTCATTAGACCATAATCCCTCTTTCCCCTCACACAAACACTCCTAACCAGCTAATCAGCGGCGGAGGGGAGCTTTACATTATTAAAGTGCTTTTCCACCCTCTCACATGAACACAGATTCTTGAAACCGAAGACCTCGTTAAATCAGTCTAGCTTTCTCATGCACGTCATTAACTTTGCTTGATACAATAATTAGAGGCAAAATCTAATGAAACTAAATATCATTGAAGAATATTTTTAAATATTTTAAATACAGTACATGGATGCAAACTCATCAGAGATGAAAATGGGTGAAAAAGATGTGAACCTCCTATAGTCTGATTTTTTTTTTAAATCAGTTTCAAAATGTGGATTTGCAGTTAAAGATATACAGAAAAACAACTCACCTGGACTCTATACAGTTTTTTATAGAATCCATTCAATATGACTATACAACAACAACAATTTACAGATTTAGGAAGAAGGATGGCATATGTTCCACCCAATTCACAGCACTTTTACATTTAAAATGTACATTTACAGTAGATTCGAGCATGAAGACGTATGGTTTATTTTACATGAAGACATGCTTTCGGCATTAGACTACACTGTGACTGCTGTTGTATATACACTAAATATCAGCATAAAAGTGACATAGGCTACTTAAAATGGTAGCAGTTTACAATTCTTCTCTGAAAGTTTGACCAAAATGACAACACAAATTTAATCTTAATTAGACAATGCACTTAGAAGATGTGAAACACTTCATGTCCTCCTTTTCTTTGCCGTGGCGAAATTATTTTAATATATAGCACCTTCAAAGTCCTGGAATAATAATACAATCAGTCTGAAGCCAAGTCCCTGTTGGCCAGAGCTAATGACTGTGATGTTTAAAGCTGTTTGGCTTGATGAGAACAATATATTTACCATTTGTGGTTATCCTGCCACTTTAGTGAAATAGGGGCAGAGCATTTCCTAAGCTTTGCCTTTGTCTAACCAACAACTCTTGCTATTGCAGTTTTACATTAGTCTTGTCATTATTCAGACCAAGGCTGAAGCAATTTGGGGAAATATAAGAGGATGATTTCAAAGAATGCTGTAAGTGGCACAAACAGGCGTCACATCCATGTGATCAGCCTCTTCAGCTGAACATAAAGCACACTGTCAGTGTCTGGTCTCTAGCCATACCTGCGAGCAGCGATAGCGGGCCCAAGCTTACAGCGCCATCTGCTGGCTTCAGGAAACAATGCAGTCTTTGGTTGATAGCAACCAGAAACATTTACATTTTACGTATTTTATGCACAATCTACAAATCAGTCACAATGAGGAAAAACAGCAACAGCAGCAAAATGTTTCAATTCAATTCTGGTGTGACTGTTACAAATAGCAAACTTGTGAAGTTAAATCAATAATTCTGCCACAATGCTAGAAAAAGGCACACAGCTTGAATGGGTGAAACTCTAAAACATCAAGGGTGTAAAATAGACACAAAGATGTCCAGTTATTACAAATTAGGACGTGACCAAAAGAAGGTTTTGGGGGATTTAGCTCACTTTTGGGTATCTGTCGCCAAAATATGTTGTGATTTGTGCAATCTTTATTTCAAATATTTGCTGTGTGTGTGTGGCTATTTTGCACTGTTGATATTTTAGTTGAACCACGTTTGTAAGCCCACTGTGTGTTTTTCTTCATCGTGCATGATTCATTTCTTATGACAGTCATTTATGATCATGAACCGTACAAGTGTGACCACTACAACCATTTAGCATTTTATATTATATCCACAATTGTGCTCAGAGAGCAAGCTCCTCAAACATCATCATGCTTCTTTCCATCCCAGTTGAGTCAAAACGTAACTTTTTCAGCACCAGAGGGTTAAACCAATTATAAAACAGAAAATATCTTCAGGCAAGTATTTTAAATTATATAAAACTGTATCTTTAAAGCTACAATCTCAGTTCTAACTATACAGAAGATTTTTTTTTTCATTTACCTAAAAGACACCAATTTTGTGCAAACAGTTTAGCTGGTTTACATTCAAAAATAAAAAGTCAGAGGAATGACATGCATAACCGTTGCCGTCACAGTCACTAGCGGGCGCTTCCACTATTAACAGAATCACACAGAAATCTGGAGGGAAAAATATATTTACAAAGGATGCTGTACATCAAACGTATGATATAAATGAGAAGCAATGTGTGCTCTTAGCCACTGTGCCAATCTATAATAACCTATATATAATAAACAGCTATATGCACCAAATTATACGTATCCTGTCACCAGCTCTGCCCTGAAAACGGACAGGACCACGTCACTTCAGAGATAAAACATGGCATTAACCATGAACACTGATATTTAGGAGGCAATAGAGAAATGGTGGGAGAGACGCTTCCATTTAAAAGACATTCCTCCGTTCTACAGACGAGCAACAGACGGACACGAGTTTGACAGATGGATTTTGTAAGACTGGAGTCACTGAGCTGTGTTTGTCCTCCTCCACAGGTCGCGTCTGTCTGCGAGTGGCCGGTCGTCACCACTTGCCCCTCTTGCTCCAGTCTTTAGGAGTGAAATGCAAGCATTTGGAGTCGATACGGAGGTGCCGCTTCTGCATGGCCCGCTCATGCCCCTCCACGATGTCCTCTGATAATGTGAGGATATACTGACCCTGCGGGAGATCAACAAACCCAGCTCAAGTCAAGCAGAAAACAAACAAATGCAATGCTCTGTTGGGTTTTTACAATACGTTTTAAAGACCTGACACCATGATTCATTAACAGAAGATAATTAGCAATACTTCGCATAAATGCGCACTCTTCATTGATTGTGAACTGCTCTGAAACTGGCAGCCGCACTATATCCTGACACTGAAAGCTGCGGAGCTCTTATTAATTTACTGAAAACACAGCCTTTTGATGTTTAATAATCACATTAAGCCTTTTCATGATTCATGTTTTTCCGTCCCCAAATTTAAGACTTCTTGGAATTATAAATAAAACTTCTTTTATAATATTAAGTACATTTATGGCCTTAAATGTGATGTGAATTGTAGACTTTAATCTGAAAGCAAGCATCCTAAGTGATCGCTTACCTTATAATAATTGATGAGGTTGAGGTACTGAAGAGTTGATATCACATCTTCTTTCTTGACACTGGTGATCTCACTGATTTCACTGAGAGAATCCACAAATCATATAAGATTAAAAAACTAAACAACCTACCTTACAAACAGACCTCTTTAAAGGGATAGTTCACCCAAAAATGAAAATTAGCCGAGGATTTACTCACTCTCAGGCCATCCTAGCTGTGTATGACTTTCTTCTTTCAGACGAATCCAGTCGGAGTTATATTAAAAAACGTCCTGGCTCTTCCAAGCTTTATAAAGGCAGTGAATGGGTGTTATTTTTCAACAGTCCAAAAGAAGTCCAATAAAGTGCATACATCCATCCTGTAGGTTAATAAAGGCTTCCTGAAGTGAATCGATGTGTTTGTGTGAGACAAATATCCATATTTAAAACTTAATAAACCGTAATCTCTAGCTTCCGCTAACTGTCGTACGCGCATTCACGAGAGAGTGGCGTTCCAGCAGATGACGCAGGACGCAAGCGTAGAATTAATGGATTGGCGGAGTTTATTGTGCTTATTTTGGACTGTTGAAAAATAACACCCATTCACTGCCATTATAACGCT
>NW_015547674.1:437044-446387 GCF_001515605.1 Sinocyclocheilus anshuiensis
TTATAACGCTTGGAAGAGCCAGGACATTTTTTAATATAACTCCGACTGGATTCGTCTGAAAGAAGAAAGTCATACACAGCTAGGATGCCTCGAGGGTGAGTAAATCACGGGGTATTTTTCATGTTTGGGTGAACTATCCCTTTAAATGCTTTATTAAAACCACTGAGCCATATTGGAGCTGGGTAAATCTCAGGAAGAAATGTTTGGGTCATATTCAACCCCAAAATCAAGAGAACATTCTTTATGAGAAAAAAAAAACTAAAGTTAATCATTAGATCCTCATTATTGTGATGGGAATCATCAGTTCTAGACAATTTGATTAAAATCTGCATAAACTAAAGGCCGTACAACAAATCTTACCATGATGTATGCTTGCGATTTAATGTCTTGCGGGTATAACGTCTTAAAATACTGATATCCAATACCATTTTTAATACCAAAGGTAAAAATAAATAGTCACAATATTAAGAGCATAAAATTTTAGTCAGTGAGATTATAAAATAATACCAACAACAACATTAAGACACAAACATTACTACTGGAATATAAATCCACTGCAAAAAAAAAAAATCATAATACATATATTTGTATTACTGTATTTTCTTTTACTTTACAGTAGTAAAATTGCCATTATAAAACGGAGAGTTGCGGTGCTTGATTCTGATTGGCTGAGCCGCGTTCGAAGCTGTTGTAAATGACTCTACAAAGTAACATACACCTTTGTTTACGTTTGTGTGTTGCTCGGCAACCACTTTGTTGCAACCACAACTGTTTCTGAGGAACTACATTGTTTGGTGGAAGAATACTGTTTTTATTAATATCATTACACTTTATTTGCTCCGTTTTATTCTGTGAAACCGTACTACGTATATGGAATAACCGTTTTATAAAAGCAATAATCCCCGTGAAGCCGTGGTTTACAGTGAATCTATAACAGCTCGTGCCTAACAACGCCCCTTAGCTGTTATAATTCACTGGCTTCTTGGGGCTTACTGCTTTATTTAGTTTAGAAGATTAAAATGAACAAATGATGTGAGAGCATAACTGCTGCACACTGCGCTCCTAAACTCACATTAAACTGAACACGTGAAGTGCACTGCATTCACTGTAAAGCGAGCGGTGTACACATGGCAGAGAACACTGCGTGTATGATAACACTCACAAAAATGATGCCATAATGCAAAAATATTAATGGTACAAAAAGGCTTTATATTATTTATGCAAAAAAAAAGTGAGACTAAGATTCACCCAAATACGCTTCTTGGTTCAGATTTTTGGCTTGTCGATAAAACTGAAGTGAGGCTGAGTTTCAGAAAGATGGCGGCACCTACTTGATGGTGATCTGTGGCCGTTCTCCATCCTCTGGCTCGAGGTTCATGAGGATCTCCAGGATCGTCTGCGTCCAGTAAGAGCGGTAGGAGAGCAGACCCAGATCAGACAGAGGCTTCTCTGGAGTGCCTGTCTTCCCTTCCACTTTCGAGAGCTCATAACCTCACACACACAAACAAACACTCACTCACGACTTGGCATTAGAGAAGGTCTGCTTAATACTTTTTAATCATTCTATGATCACATTTTTATGCGCACAAAATAACTGTACGATTACTCACTAAACTCAATCAGTAGTTTGCCGTAGCCTCTTCTCTGGTAAGGCGGCAAAGTCAAAATGCAGGCCACATTATAGTCTTCTGTTGATTCCTTTTCCTTTAACGGGAGGAAAGCACAGACTATAAAAACACAATGCTATCATACAAGCAAGGCTATCTTCATGGCAAAAACGATAAATAACAAAAGTCATACAATTAACAAGACAAAAAAACAATCTTAAATGCATCAGTGAAACACACCTCTGAATAAAATTGTGGTCTATTTAGGTTCCAATATTTCATACTAATGACAGCAGACCTCTGCTTTACCTTGGAGAAGTAGCCGACTATGTGGAAACCCTTCGAGTCATACTCGGTCATAACATAGAAGAGGAAAGGATCCGTGTCATAGTACAGGGTCTTGTGGTCCAGGAAGCATTTGGCCAATAAACACAAGTTTTGGGAATATGACTGTGCGGTTGGAGGAAAGAAAAAAAAGGTCAAATGTATTTCTACAAATAAGCGCCTCACAATCCAGTCCTTGCTCCAGTGTTGAACAGCTTCTGTCTGATCAGTCAGTTCTAATCATTAATCATCACGAAGTAGAGGTTACCCACCTTGTTTTTCCTGCCATCAATCTCAAAAAAGGATATAGTTCCTTTACGATAGATCTCGTTTCCTGGCGGGTGTCGGAGGTTGCATTTCGTCTGTGAATGTAACGGACAGGTGAGAGTCATCAGTGCAAGACTCGAGCTTCTCGTTTCATGCGTCTGGGCTCAGGTGCTTGCCAGCAGAAAACAACAAATGTAGGAGGCAAATTAAAAAAATCGTATCATTTTTAAATAACCAACCTTAAAAATATAACAATATAAATATCTATTTTTATAAATGTGACCCTGGAGCACAAAACCAGTCATAAGGGTCAATTTTCCGAAATTGAGATTTATGCATCATCTGAAAGCTGAATAAATAAGCTTTCATTGATGTATGGTTTGTTAGGAAATTAAGTTTTGATATATTTACAGTAGGAAATTTACAAAATATCTTCATGGAACATCTTTACTTTACTTTACTTAATATCCTAATGATTTTTGGCATAAAAGAAAAATGTATAATTGTGACCCATACAACGTATTGTTGGCTATTGCTACAAATATACCCCAGCGACTTAACACTGCTTTTGTGCTCCAGGGTCACAATTAAGCTTCGCTTTACTGATTGGAAACGTCTCATTAGACTGAATTTAATGACATCAGCTAGCTTGACAAACTGAACTGTAAGAATAGTTTGACCTGCACAAATAAAGGACACCAGCAATTCAACAACAGAGTTACAGGCTAAGCCCGTTTGAGCTACTTCCCCTTATATGCCTCAAAAACATACGGAACCGATCTGAAGACTTTAGTGCGGATTTGCTGAGACGGCACTCGTATGTGATGCTGACGGTGTTGTCTGGCTCTCACCAGGTGCCTCTGCAGACACTTGAGGCTCTTGAGGTACTTGAGGCAGTATTCGCACAGGTAGAGGATGGGGAGTCCGGTGAGCTCCTGCGGGTACGGAGAGAAGTACCATGGCTTCAGCCTGTGCCGGCCCAGCTCGATGCACTCGATGTTCTTCATGCGTGTGACGATGTCATCGTGACTGCGGTCCGACACCAGACTGCCGGTCATGCGAGGGGCTGACGGGATGCCATCGGAGCTGTCCTGGGAATCCTGAGAGCAATCACAGACACTGTGCTACAGCATCCAACAGCAGTGCAGGACCTATGCATTTAGAACAGATCTCTATACTGCAAAGAGGCTTCACTCTTGGATTCATGCCTAAAAAGACCATTTTTTGCATTTACAAGATCCAGTGGATTTTGAGCTAAAGCTGCACACTTTGTCTAGAAGCCCTATGCCTCCACTTGATCAGAAACACAATAAAGGCAATGGGAAGAAAAGGAGCCGGACCTCTCCTGGCGGCATATAGATGGTGGAGCAGCGAGGGTCGTTATTCTGGAACACCTTTACCATCTAACAGAAAAACACAAGTGGATGCAAAGCTTTGGGACATTTTACTTGATATAGGGAATACTAAAGCAATAAGCCCCAAGAAGCCAGTGAATTATAACAGCTAAGGGGCGTTGTTAGGCACGAGCTGTTATAAATTCACTGTAAACCACGGCTTCACGGGGATTATTGCTTTTATAAAACGGTTATTCCATATACGTAGTAAGGTTTCACAAAATAAAACAGAGCAAATAAAGTGTAATGATATTAATAAAAACAGTATTCTTCCACCAAACAATGTAGCTCCTCAGAAACAGTTGTGGTTGCTACAAAGTGGTTGCCGAGCAACACACAAACGTAAACAAAGGTGTATGTTACTTTGTAGAGTAATTTACAACAGCTTCAAACGCGGCTCAGCCAATCAGAATCAAGCACCGCAACTCTCCGTTTTATAAAAAAACATTTTAAACGTTTGACGATTAAGGGACAATGTGACTCAAACATTTTTTAACTGATTTTTTCACACATCTTCCCACATTCAACAGATTTATAGGAACAATGGGAAGCGTGATGTTTAACTGTAAGTATGTATTCATCTTATAATCATAACATGGGATTCAATCATTTCTGATTTCATTAAAAAAGGTGCGAGAAAACATCTGTAAATAATCGAGCTGCTGGCCCTACCTCGTCCGTCCCGCCACAAGTTTTCCTTTTTCTTCCCGGCGGCAGAGGAATAAGTCGACGTGTGGTGCCATTCTTCCAGAAGAAAGAGCAAAGAATGAAATAACAAACGAATCTCTGAACATGTGTGTGAGCTGTGAGAGCTGGTGTTTACTGTGCTGAGAGCGGCGAGCGGCTGGATGCTGAAGGACGAGTCTCTCAGGGCTGGATACACCGAGGCCTGGCTCTCCTCTGCAGAAGGCCCTGGAGTCACTGCTGCGCTCACTTGTGTGGCCAAACACACAGACTCTGCTTTCCTCTTCTGAAACAGCCATCAGAAAGACGGACAACCTTTTCTCAGCACAGAGCATTCTTAAAATCATTCTTCTTTTTAACATTTCTGAATAAAGTGGTGCTTGCCACTAAGCTCGGCTGCTGTAGGCAGACACATACATATGTTGTATGTAGTTGATTCACATATCTTTATTTCTTATTATCCGTGTGCTGGTGTTGTCTCTGTCTATGTGCAAACAAACTTGGCATTAAAGCCCTTTCTGATTCTGATAATAATAATAAAATGAGTGAAATCCAGCCACTTACCTCGCATTATAAAACGGAGATAATGAGAGTGTTTGTAACGAGTGATGAGAATAAATGTGACCCTGGAGCACAAAACCAGTCATAAGGGTCATGTTGTATCATCTGAAAGCTGAATAAATAAGCTTTCCATTGATGTATGGTTTGTTAGGATAGGACAATATTTGAAATCTGGAATCTGAGGGAGCAAAAAAATCTAAATATTGAGAAAATCATCTTTAAAGTTGTCCAAATGAAGTTCTTAGCAATGCATATTACTAATCAAAAATTAAGTTTTGATATATTTACGGTAGGAAATTTACAAAATATCTTCATGGAACATGATCTTTACTTAATATCCTAATGATTTTTGGCATAAAGGAAAAATTTATAATTTTGACCCATACAATGTATTGTTGGCTATTGCTACAAATATACCCCAGCGACTTAACACTGCTTTTGTGCTGCAGCGTCACATATGATGTTATGATAAATACAAAAATGCTTTTATATTCACAACCGGTCAAAAATATGGAATAAAGATTTTTACACATTTTTGAAAGACGTCTCTTATTATTTAAAAAATTATAATTTTATAATTTAAAAAAATATTAATTCCTGTGATGGCAGTCATCAGGTGACGTGATATTTCATAAATCAATATAATAGGCTGATCTGGAGGTCAAGAAATATTTCTTATTATCAAAGGAAGACTTTTATTCAGCAAGGATGCATTAAATTGATCAAAAGTGACAGCAAGACATTTTAGATTTAAATTTCAAATAAATGCTGTTCTGAAAAAAACAATTTTTTTCTAATTGAGCACCAATAATAACTGATAATAATTGAGCAGCAAATCAGCATATTATTATGATTTCTGAAGATCACGTGACACTGAAGACTGTCGAGGCCGAGTAACTGAAGACAGAGCTTTCATTTGTTGGTGAACTAATCCTGTAACATTACACCACATTAAGCGTTCGAGCTGCTCGCCAGTCGAAGTACATCTAGCCCACTGCTTCGAGCGGATCCGTGCCGAGCGGCTGGTCAGTACCGGTGTGGGCAGGGTCTTGCCTCTCGAAGGAGCTGAAGCAGCCGGAACGCACAGGTCTAGACTCTTCCTCTGAATCACAACAGAAAGGAAGAGAGGTTAGTAAAGGTTTACACGGCACACAGACAGCGAGCAGGACAGGGCCTCTCACCACATCTCTCTCTGGGGACCCGGGGACGGATGACAGGCCGTTCTTCGTTGGGGTCTTTGCCTCCTTCTTGGGAAACTGGAGCTTCTTCAAGTCCAGGCGGTCAGGAGTCACCCACTCGTCCAGTCGCTTATTGACTTTCACAAGGAAATAAATCAGATTTTCTCTGAAGTTAGAAACATGACAGAATCATGTGGTAAACTGTGTTTGTGAGAGAAGTGAAGGATGCACGGTTAATACTCACAGTCTATATAGTGCACATAATAAAGCTTCCGCCCAGGGGGGTCTTTCACACTGAGGATCTCAGCCAACGCTTCGAAGGAATAACAGCATAATTAACCTTCAGTTCCAGGAAAGCATCACCGCACCTCCACACGCGTTAAAACAAGTGATCGACGTCCGAAAGCGGTTAACGTGAGAAAAACAGTCGCTGGTTAAACTAACGAGCGACATCATCGTGTCTTTTGTTTACATTCGGCGCGGAGCTGCGGAGGATACTTACGCCACTCGTCTTCATTCTCCTGGTTTTTCCGCAGCACGGGAAGCCGGCAGCCTTCAATGATTTCGACCTGTGATGAGATAACGCCTTCATAAACCACAGCGAGAGCGGCTTAAAACAGCATAAAAGCAGGCAGACTGTGAGCAGCTTACCGAGGAGTCCGCCATCTTCCTCACGCACGCAGCGCCTCCGGCGCACAGAACTGTGGGTAAAGAGCAGGGTTGCCAGGTTTTCACAACAAAACCCGCCCATTTGCTACTCAAAACTAGCCCGATCTCGTTTCGAGGGGGATCCCCCGGTAAAAAGGGCTAAATATCACGTTATTGGGGTCGCTTAAATCCGCGGACATGAAAAACAACCCGCGGCAACAGTGTTAAAGTAGCTTAATTCCGCGGGAAAACCGCGGGCTTGGCAACACTGGTAAAGAGAAAACTGCAGGGGGCGCCTGACGCTCAGCTCGAGACATCTGCGCGCTTCTTCTTCTTCGGTGTTTATTGGCGGGTTGCAAACCAACTGGAAAGGTGCATACCGTCACCTACTGTACTGGAGTCTTCTTTTTAGTTTACACTTCTTTTCAATATTACCTGTATGTACTTTCCCCGTTATTAACTGTTATTGCCATGTCAATCAAGGCTGAGAAGAACCATTTTTAAGTCCTTAAAACAAAATAATGATGACAATATAATATAAACATAAATACATTTCTCAGGAAGACGAAACTTACATTGGCTGTCCAAAATAAATAAAAAGTTGTGCACTATAATATTTCATCGGAGCACTTAGCATTGTTCTTTCACTGTAGCATATTTCGACAATGTAACCTCACAACATGTATTTCCCTCAAGAGTCGCTCCATTCTGTAAAAAGAGCTTCAGTGGTGTTAAGATCAGGACTGAGTCTGTGCTGCATCATTATTCCTCGCTCACACAACCACTATTTCACAAACTGGGTCCAAACGTGCCACTGAAAAACCTGAAAAAGGGATGCTTTCTTTCTGAGAGGTTGCTGAGTATATGTGAGACCCTGCAGTCTCAAGTCGCTGGGGGATATTTGTAGCAATAGCCAACAATACATTGTATGGGTCAAAATTATACATTTTTCTTTTATGCCAAAAATCATTAGGATATTAAGTAAAGATCATGTTCCATGAAGATATTTTGTAGATTTCCTACCGTAAATATATCTAAACTTAATTTTTGATTAGTAATATGCATTGCTAAGAACTTCATTTGGACATCTTTAAAGATGATTTTCTCAATATTTAGATTTTTTTGCACCCTCAGATTACAGATTTTCAAATATTTTTCTATCCTAACAAACAATACATCAATGGAAAGCTTATTTATTCTGCTTTCAGATGATGTATCCATCTCAATTTCAAAAAAATGGACCCTTATGACTGGTTTTGTGCTCCAGAGTCACATATATACTCTGGTCTGGTGTTATTAACAGTAGACAGGAAAATAAAACTACATTTCACGTTTTTTAGGAGATGCAATATAATTGCAATGAGTCTCACATCCAAAAAAACAACAACTTCTGAGTAGGTGTCTATGTTTTTGCTATTTATGATTGCAATTGAAGTCTGCAGGATTAATCTTAGTGCACCGGATGCTGTTCTTCATAGTCTGCTACACGCATTGCTTGTGAAACTTGCACTGTGGTTTCCTGCCACAAATGATGTCACCACCATGTATCCTTTTTAACACTTGAGCTGCAAATCAAACACAGTTTCCTCGCCTAGCAACACTGTATTTAACACGAGACTGTCATACTATATTAATACAACACGAAACCTTGACCTCTGAAGTTAAGCAATAAGATGCATCAGAATTAAAGCAAAAGGCTGACAAGCTTTGACAGTAAAATTTAATAACTGCAAGACATGAATGATCAAAGCCAATTAAAACAAGACGACAGAGAACTGCCACACTGCTAAATGTCAGAAAACGAAACACCTCAGGTCTCACAAGACAACATAGTGTTTTTCAAGGGAAGAACTCATGAATGGCCATATCTGTATGTGTATGCTTTTTAGGTTATGCATGAACACTCTTCAGTCCATAGGTGCACAGATGTGTATTTCTCTCATAGCGCTTCATGGCCGCCTGTCAGTTTGTGAAACAGCTCCTCGTTCAGAGTGTTGCTCTGCTCCCGACCGCGCGTGGACATGAAGATGTAGCCGCCGATGTACTCGTGGACAATCTTACAATCTGCTGTCACACAGCTGAAGGCGATGTTCACATTGCCATCAAACTCGATGGCAACCTGGTACAGATACAGAAAGAATGTATTATTTTACGCAGTGGTATTTATATCACCGTGAGGGCTTGGGGAACCTGACAAATCTCACTGGCGTAGAACTAAAGACGGATGACCTGTTTGATGTCCCAGTTGACGTTCCACTGCCTCATGGTGTTGTATCTCCAGGTTTTCACAACATCTCCGACACTCAAGTCAATGCGGATTAGACGATTATTGGCAATGCCAAGCACCTCATCCTTGCGGCAACCCTTAAACCTGCAGGAATAATATGCGTCGTTTCTGAGGTCACTTACAACCTTCTTAGATCACAGTTCACACTGAAAATCCCCAAAAGAAGAAGGTGCACTTGAACTATGCGGATGATGCACTTAAGTGTGGAATCAGACTCTGATGATGAATGACAAAATAACCTTATAAAACTGATTAGGTAAGTAGTGTCTAGTGCGTCATTTGGGTGTTAAACTTGTGTTTTATTGGTTTAGTTCCTGTTTGCTTTGTTTCTCTGTTGCCTTGGTTTGTGCCGCTGTGCATTTCTTGTCATGGTTGAACATTGTTATCGTCAGT
>NW_015547674.1:447066-454571 GCF_001515605.1 Sinocyclocheilus anshuiensis
TTTCCAGCATCTTTTGCATATTTGAACCCTTTCCAGCAGTGACTGTATGATTTTGAGATCCATCTTTTCACACTGAGGACAATTGAGGGACTCAAACACAATTATTAAAAAAGGTTCAAACATTTACTGATGCTCCAGAAGGAAACACGATGCATTAAGAGCCGGGGGGTGAAAACTTTTGGAATTTGAAGATCAGGGTAAATTGTACTTAATTTGTCTTCCGGGAAACATGCAAGTATCTTCTGTAGCCTCTGAAGGGCAGTACTAAATGAAAAAAAAAAAAAGATATTTCAACAAATAAGAAAAATTTGGACATCTTCATCCTGTTCAAAAGTTTTCACCCCCCGTCTCTTAATGCATGGTTTTATCTTCTGGAGCATCAGTGAATGTTTGAACCTTTTTAATAGTTGTGTTTGAGTCCCTCAGTGTGGAAAGATGGATCTCAAAATCATACAGTCACTGCTGGAAAGGGTTCAAATATGCAGAAGATGCTGGAAAACTGAAGAATCTGCAGGAGCTGGAGGATTTTTCTGAAGAACAGTGCTCAGTTTAACTGTTCAGAACAAACAAGGGACTCATGAACAACCATCACAACGCAAAACAACAGTCGTGGATCATCAGGTAACCACACACAGTATGAAGAACCAAGGGTTCACAAACTTTTGAATGGGGCTATTTTAATAATTTCAGCTATTTTTTTTTTTATTGTGGACTAAATGTAAACATCTTTTATGTAAAATATCTTACTCAGGACAGTACTAAATAAAAAATAACATGCATTTTGTACGATCTCTCTTATTTTGTTAAAATTATTCACATTTTCACCGATTCTGCAAGGAGTTCCCAAACTTTCGCATGCCACTCAGGATCTGAACCTCATGCATAAAATGACACCACTAGACTATTAGTAACTTGCGCTCCACAGCTAACCGGAGCAGGTTATGTTCTGGTTTAGAGATCTCAAACCCAACTTTGGCACACCTCTGACACAATAAAGCCACTCCCCTGCTTCTCCAGCTCCAAATTAATTGGTAGCAACACAGTTTGTCAACTCAAAACTAATCCTGTAACCCTGAGTTTGTTCAGCCATCACTATGGTACAGGCCCCTGGTGTTCCCTCCAAACCAAACTACAGGGTTCACCCGACTAAACTCACCTGACTACAATATAAGCGAGGCCGAAGTCAGGCAGAGCCTGCCAGATCTGAAGGAACCTCTGAACGGCGTCTGTTAATGAGAGCTGAGCTACGTTCTGATAGGCCTCCAGGATCCTCGGCGTGAGCTGAACAATTACAGAGAAGAAGACCGAAAAGCAGTGACACACTTTAATTTGAGAGTCCACTTTAAACTAACTATAACTACATGTCAACTAACTCCCATTAGAGGATTAGTAGACTGTTAGGTTAGAGTTAGGGTTAGTAGAATCAATTGACAGCTCTTAGCAGATATTAAACAGATACTCTAATGACCAGCTGTTGACATGTAGTACTTATAGTCAGTAATGCAGTAATTAGCCAGTTCACAGATGTGCTACCTGCTTGGGTTTGTACTTCTTCTGGTAGCGTGGAGAGACGAGGCTGTGTGTATTGATGCTTTCATCCGTCTGAGCCGTGTTAGTGCTAGGTGTGGTTTTCTGCATGGCCAGGAACGACTGGATACTCTGCACCTCACTGGAGAAGGAGCTGTCCGCTAAAGTCTTGCCTTTGGAGGCCAAGCGGCACGCTGCCATCCACCGGCTGTACTGCTGTTCCTAGAACACGACCGAGACACAACACTGTACATACTTCTACAGGCATGCATCAGCCAATCAGATTCCTCCGATTTGGTTTAAGAGTATTTATTGGGCTGTTTAGAACTGAATGGCTGTATCTCCAGAGCTGTGCCAGCTGAATGTATTGATACTTTCATCCATCCGAGCTGGTCTTTACAATCTACTTAGGCTCTGATTGTTTTGGAAAGCCTAATTATATTGTAAAGACTAGGACATACAGGTCTGGCCACTTGTACATCATTCATGAATAACACATGTTCACCCAGCGGCGGCGTATTGGATTTGCTTTTACACAATCCTCTGTAAACTCAAGAGTCTGTGTGTTCAAACCAGCAACATTATGGCCACTTTTAAAATTTAACCTGTTACAAAAACATTTTGTCAGATTAAGTCAAAAAAAAAAAAAAAACTTATGTTGGTGTTTTATCTTTCAATTGGATGTTATAAGTTGCATGTTGGATGTTATAAGGAGGGTTATAAGTTGTAAAAATACAGCTGAATAAAACAAAAAATGTGTCCATCTTCATTTCAGGCTGCAAAGCAACAAAATGTGATTATTTTTAAAGGGGGCTGATTATTTTCTATGCACACACACACACACACACATATATATATATATATATATTTGAACTATTTATGTCTATAAATATTAAACATTTTGTACAGTTTTATTCCTAAAATATATAGTGATTTATTTATTTATTTTTTACAGAATATTTTTGTGTTTTTGGATTTATGGAGTGTTGAACCTGGCTTTAAGCAATGTTTATATTTCTGTTCTTGAAATGCAAATTCATTCATATTTAATTAGATAATGCATTAGTTGCATTGTCAAAAAACAAAACTAAATGCTTACAAAGCATCACAAAATGCTTGAGTAAAACTGAGTAGCTTTAACAAAGTTCTAACCGAGCTGGGTCAGTTTCTGTAACAGGTCTTACTGGTTGCCAATAGGAAATTACCAATTACTAACAATAATACCACAGTCAAAATCACTTACAATATGAACGATTGAACTAAAAAATTAGCACAAAGAAAGTTTTTTTTTCATTTTTTAAAGTTTCATGTACAGACGACAACGTTGTCAACACGCACACGCATGACGTCACCGCTTTCACAAATCCGTGTTGTCGTAGTTTACATGGAGACGATAACGGTCCCAGGCCCCAAAACGACATCGTCATGTAAATGAACAACCAAAATGCATAACACTTTTTTTGGCCACTACACGCACACTGATGCCGGTCGAGCTGTTCTGCACAGACGATCGTTGACTTACATGCTCACAGCGCAAGTAGACCTCGTTCATGCCCTCTGGCCCAGGAATCAGCAACCTGATGCAAAACTTCTGCCCGGCAACACTCACATCCGGAGCCACCTCGCAGCCTGCATCGAAGAAAGAGTTGTGCATCGTGTGTCTGTGCTGGGTTTACATTCATGCTTCCGGAGAGAGTGTGATCACCTTTAAGGCTCATCTGTTGAATGGGCTCTTTACAGCTCTCCTCTTTACTCTTGAAGTAGGAGATGGTCGTCTCCTTAAACGTAAACCAGTATTGTTTATATCCTTTCAGTGTCAGCCTCTTCGGTCTGAGAAAAGGTGAAAGCACATAGTCATAAGTAGTCACATAGTTTCAAAGCAGCTGGATTTCTATATTGTGGTATTTATCAATTGCTTGAGTCTCATGAGAAGTGAGGAATGTATGTGTGAGGGGAGCTGGGATTTGTGTCTTACCTGAATATCTTCAAGTAGTCGTGTAGTTCTGGAGCCGTCATTGTTTCCTGTGTGGACACTTGAGATGTTAGAGATGCCCACAGTTCATTTCAGATGAGCCCTACTGTACCTGTAAGTGACTAGCACACCTACAGCAGTATATAAAGCCTACTGCATCATACTGGAGCCTCAAAGTGATGATACTGTATCTTTAAGGCCTCTATTATTATTGTTACAATTATCAGCACGATCAAAACTGCTGAAAAACCTGTTGTGCTCAATCTGCTCCATGCCTTCTGTCGTCTGATTGCAAGTGAAAGGCCTGTTAGTATAACTGTAAACATGTCCACCTTAGGCCATAAGGTCATGGCCATATATGCCATGGAACTGACCAGCATGTCATCCGCACTGCTCTCTCCTTCCATCTTCACCTCCAGACACTGTAGAGCTGAATCCAGATCTTCCATCGCTGGACAAGACGCCACGAACTGCTCCGTCAGAGACACTTTCCCAATGTGGTACTGATGTGATCACACACAGAGATCATAAAAACATAACTCTTCACTTGCGTTCAGCTCCAGTTGTGTTAGACAGCGATACCTGTAAGGCAGCGAAGACCATCATCTCCTCCTCAGTGCATTCAGTGTCCTCCAGCAGGACAGCCCACCTCGCCTGTTCATACAGCTGCGTCACACGCACCGCATCAGCCTGAGACAGTCCAGGTTTCAATCAAATGCAAATAAAAGTATCACTATTTTTAACTGTGTGTAATACAATTCTTCATGCATTTTATGTAATGCATTTTTAAAAATGCTTTGGAAAAATTCATGATCACGTCTGAGTTAGAGGCATCATCAAAGTCTGACCAAATTACGTTAAAAGAAAGTACGTTTCTGCGACAATATTTTCATTGTTTTATAAAGTTTATACTATATATGTATGTGACCATGGACCACAAAACCAGTCATAAGTGTCAATTTTGTGAAATTGAGGTTTATACATCATCAGTAAATGAGTTTTCCATTGATGTATGGTTTGTTAGGATAGGACAATATTTGGCTGAGATACAACTATTAGAAAATCTGGAATCTGAGGGTGCAAAAAAATCTAAATATTGAGAAAATCATCTTTAAAGTTGTTCGAATGAAGTTCTTAGCAATGCATATTACTAATCAAAAATTAAGTTTTGATATATTTACGGTAGGAAATTTACAAAATATCTTCATGGAACATGATCTTTACTTAATATCCTAATGATTTTTGGCATAAAAGAAAAATGTATAATTTTGACCCATACAATGTATTGTTGGCTATTGCTACAAATATACCCCAGCGACTTAACACTGCTTTTGTGCTGCAGGTCACATTTACTAAAAACGGAAATCTCTGTTTTGTAACTGTGAAACATATCAAGAATAGAAGGTGTGTGCTGGATTGGTTAGGTGCAGCTTGAATATGGAAATAGTATTTACATTTAGAATGTCTCAGGTTAGGAATTATGGCAGAATAATCACATGATGGACGGCTGTGGGCAGCTCTGATGTGGTTTGGCGTCATACTGTACTCACCTGTGGCACGATGTCATGAAAGGTGTAGTATTTGAAACGCAGTATGAGTTTATCATTTTCTTTGACTCCCTGTTGTAGAAGAGAACGGGACGAATCCAGCCACCTGAGCAGAGATCAGCACAGATTACCATTACGGCACATTCGCAATGATAGAGTGTAGAATGATGTGTAATAAAGCTTTTTAGCATAAGGCAGCAACAAGAAATGAGGAAATGTGAAGGGGTCGGAATGTTTTCTGCATGCACCGTATGCAGTATTTCACTGAATTCAGTCATGCTGTATGGTGTTACCCGACCTGCTGTTAATGTGTGCTTTCTCCGTTATGTTAGTTGTGCGGTACAGTTTAGCGATGGTCTCTGGGGCCGGAGCAGGCTGACTGACCACCAGCATCTTATACACAGCCTCAGTTTCAGCCGCTTCAGCGAAGAACGCAGGCATGCCGTTAGCAAGTTTTGGGATGCTGCCTGCAAGTGCACAAATGAACAGATGTCTAAACATATATTACATATCAGAGCAGCTTTAGCTGACCTTTACTTGTGTGTGTAATAAATGAATATTTCTCTCTGTATTTCTTTATTGTGTTTATGTGCATCCATGAATTGCTCACTTGAAGGAAGTGGTGCGCGTGTGATGTCATACAGCTCTTCCTCGACATCTTTCTCTTTCTTTTTCTTCTTCTCTTCCACTGGCCACAGCAGGGACAGTTCCTCTGGGTGGCGAATGTCTAAAGAAAGCAGAAGCAGCTGATGTTTGGAAAAGCTGCAGACACTGAGCAGTCCTGGTCATGAATGCAAGCGTTTTCTCAGTCTGTGTGTAGCTGGAATCTAAAAGCCCAGATCTGAGCTCATCACTCACTCAGGAGTCTGCAGATGCCGGTGACGGAGCGGAAGACGGGGCTGGAGAAGCAGGCTCTCAGGCGGAGGGTGATGCCGCTGGGTAGACGCAGCCGCAGGGGCTTGTGCTGAGATGTGAGGCAGAGCCGGGCATCCGCGTGAATCCCACATTTATCCAGCGTCCAGGACGGCTTCAGTAACCACTGCTGCTTCTGCTCCCACCACAGAGCGTGATCGGACCAGTCCCTCTGGATTTCTGCAGAAGAGAGGAAATTCTGTCAGCACCCATATGATTTGATTTATTTTTTTGTGGAACACAACAGAAGATGCTTTGAAGAATGTGCCAGAAAACGAGAGAATTGCATTCGGTGATGATTTCAATATGTGCAAAAGTGACTGGGTTGTGGGATTTTTTATTATTTATATATATATATATATATAAAAACCATCACAGAGGTTTGGAACAAAATGTTGTTTTGGCAAACTAAAATTAAACTCTAAGAAACTGAAAATCTGACTTAAATGTGACCCTGCAGCACAAAAGCAGTGTTAAGTCGCTGGGGTATATTTGTAGCAATAGCCAGCTTTGAAGAATGTGCCAGAAAACGAGAGAATTGCATTCGGTGATGATTTCAATATGTGCAAAAGTGACTGGGTTGTGGGATTTTTTATTATTTATATATATATATAAAAACCATCACAGAGGTTTGGAACAAAATGTTGTTTTGGCAAACTAAAATTAAACTCTAATAAACTGAAAATCTGACTTAAATGTGTGTCCCTGCAGCACAAAAGCAGTGTTAAGTCGCTGGGGTAAAAAATTGACACTTATGACTGGTTTTGAGACTGCAATATTAACCTGCAGCATGAAGAAAACTGTTACAAAATGTATCTGATGCTTGACTTTGCTTTGAAATATTTGACACTTTCAGACTCAAAAGTCTGAAATCATTAAAGCAAAAACGTACCATATGATTTAAAATCACAGACATCAGACATCCACTCACGTGACTTTTCCACGACTCTGAGGATGACTCCGCCGATGTGTAGATCTGAGGTGACACTGATTTTAAGAGGCGGGGCCTGCGGTCCCAGTTCCTCCACAGTGACAGACAGGTCCCAGGCTGCCATTCTGATCTGAACAGAGATGCCGAGAGAGGTCACGCTTCCACAATCTCTGCTATTCCCTTTCTATAGTCTCACATCTAATCTGTTTAACCTGCTTTAGTCAGCACTATTACAGATGGGTGCCTGACAAATAACATGACATTACTCATTACTAATTACCTTTTAAATCCCTTATCAACCCCGATCAGCTGAACAATACAAGAATAGACATGAAACGGGTCTGTTTCTTTCTTATAAATAACATAAAATTGCATCAATTATTCTTGAACTGACCAAAGTATATTTAAAGGACTTTACATTAAAACATACATTTGAACATTAACTGTTAAATCCACTATTGTTTTAAACAGATTTGTTTTATAGTCTGTTTTATACAGTAATGTAATTGTATCAGAAGTAACTAAGTAAATTACACTAATGAATTACTTAGTAATGCACTACAACATTGTCTCACACACACACACACACACACACAGACACACACACACACACACA
>NW_015547674.1:454607-464247 GCF_001515605.1 Sinocyclocheilus anshuiensis
TTTTACTTTCCCAGCACTTGTTCTTCTCTAAAATTTGCTTGATTGTTTTATTCTGTGTAAAATAAATAATTTACGTTAAATAAAAAGTCAACTTCACATTATATAAAATTATACATAATTGTCAAAAACATTCATTCAAGTGTTCAGAAAAAGAAAGAAATAAACATGCTGTGTGGGTTTAATGCGATCAGAGACCTTAGCTTTCCTTTAACTCTACCCACAGATCTACAAATAAATGTTCATTCAGCAGTGCACCAGGGATAGTTTAAAGTAAACTCCAGAAATCATGACAGAACAAAGCTAGTGTCTCTGCGGTGCACTGTCTAGGCCTGAAGCCCGTGCACGTGTCCCTCTCATTTCTACTAATTTCTACACCTTCAGACAGAACATCCCACCCTTCCTTTCTCTCGTGTTTCTTTTCTTTTTTTCTCTGTTTCTTACCTCGTATGGTTGTGGCTCCAAAAAATGTTAAGCGATGTGCAGACTACGCCCTTGGTCTCCAGCACGTTCTAGCTGTCTCTCTCAAGAACTTGTCACTTCCTCCCTCTTCTCTTTCTGTCTTTCTCTGTACGTGCGAGTCAATGGCTCTTCTCTTTTTCAGACTGATTTCTTAAGGCTTCAGCTGACCGTAAATAGGTTTCTCTTCCTCTTCCTGTGACAGAGATACTCTTTTAAAATGAAACAAAGCCATCTAGAAGACTTCTGCTGCCTCACTATAGTTTAATTCATTTGACATACTTATATTCATTTGATATTACTGCACTTATACATCATCAGTTATACAGGTAACTACAGTGCTGCCTGCTGGGGAGATTTTGCAGCACCACCATAATGGCTTTTTGCTTTTTTTCTCCAAAGGTTATCAAAATCCATTGTTGTATCAGTTGTTTAGAATGACAAATAAAGGCCAGAAAAATGTGAAAAAAAGAAAGAAAAAAAAAACTTTAAAGCTACAATATAACTGTTGGCCCTCTAGTGGTTAAAAATGTATCTTCATGTAACTTCCTGCATCTTCTGAAAGAACATCGTTTCTCCTACGTCTCAGCTCTGCACCCAGGGATTCCCAGAGGTTTGCCATGAATTTATGATCCATGCTTCTTTCTTTTTTTCTTCGTTAGTTACAACAACCTCCCAGCAAACACAGAACGTTCCCCTAACATTAGTTCTCTTTCAAACATTCGTTCGGTATCTCACTATGGGATATAGACAACTCCTGTATTGCAGATATGCTGTCCGAAGCAGGCATGTCAACCAACTCAGTGATGTGTGATAGCATAAGAATGAAAACCCTCCACTATTCACAGAATAGAACGGGGACATATGAAAAATAAAAACGTCCTCTGTACGAGTGTTTTTTTTTTTACTCACTAAGGACGGAATGAGCCAACGATGGCTCTGTTACATCCAGCCTATAAAATCTGACAAAAGTGTGTGGCGATGCCCAACTCACTGCCGCACAAATGTCTTGAATTGAAATGCCCTTAATCAATGCCCACGAGGTGGCCACGCCTCGGGTACTATGAGCCCTCAGCCCCTCCGGAGGACTAAGACCCATGCTATTATAGCCCAATATAATAGCTTCCACTACCCAGTTGGACAGGCGCTGACGAAAAATAGGTTTACCCATATGAGAATCAGAATAAGTACAAATAATTGATTACTCTTCCGCAGCCCTTTCATTCTGTTTACATAGCAATGCAACGCACGGACAGGGTACAAACAGTGAAGCTGCTCTTCTTCTGGTGACGAAAAGGTCGGCGGATGAAAAGCCAATAAATCCATTTGATTACATGCTAGAGCTGACTCGCTCACTTTAGGCACGAACGCTGGATTAGTTTTGAGAGACACTCTCAAGTAATCCATAGCAAACTGCATACAGCAGTTATGAACCGACAAAGCATGAAGTTCACTAACCCGCTTAGCAGATGAAACAGCCAGTAATAATGCAGTCTTTAGCGAAAGGAGCTTCAGATCGCTGCTGTCTATAGGTTCAAAAGGTGTACGAGATCACAGGGACCACAGACAGATCCCACGGCGGAATCAGTGGTTTTGACACCCTTTTCAAACGCAGTGCACCCCTCATAAACCTGCATACCAGCGGGCATCGACCAATAGTGTTATTGTCAATCCCCACCTGACACGCAGAAATCGCCACGAGATACACCTTAACGGTAGAAAAAGCTCTGCCTTTATCCAAAAGTTCCTGCAGAAAACAACACATCTGCGACAGAGCAGAGAAACGGAACAATGTGCTTATGCGCGCACAATTGCTCGAAAACATTCCATTTCCTATCGTAAGCAGAGCGCGTCGAGGCAGCCCTCACATTCTGAATTGTCTCGAACACCCTCGGAGGCAACCCAGTAGCATTTAAGTTTGACCTCTCACGGGCCAAGCCCAAAGAGCAACTTTGTCCGGGGCGGGGTGAAAAATCTCCCCACGCGCTTGTGAGAGGAGGTCTCTGCGAATCGGGAGAGGCCAGGGCTGGTCGCATAGGAGCTGCATTATCTCTTTCAGCCACAATTTCCCCGGCCAGTTCGGGGCAATCAATATGACTGAGTGACCGCACTCCCTTACCCTTCTTAGAGTTGGTACGATCAGACTTAGCGTAGGAAACGCGTAAAGCAGTACGTTTGGCCACGGGTGCGCCAGGGTATCCACACCCATAGGCGCACCGTCTCTCGCTAGCGAGAAGAACAGAGGGTAGTGAGTGTTTTCGTGCGATGCGAAGAGATCTACGGCAGAGTGGCCGAATCTCTTCCACAACTGGCCCACTACCTGAGGGAGAAGTGTCCATTCTCCATACCGAGGATTCCCCCTGGACAGGAGATCCACCCCCGCATTCATTATTCCCGGTACGTGCGTTGCCCGTAATGAATGAAAATGTTTCCTGCCCTACACAATCAGTTTCTGTGCCAGACTGTGAAGCTGAGGGGAGCGTGTACCCCCTTGGCGATTTATAAATGCCACCGTGGTCGTGTTTTCTGATCTGATCAAAACATGGTGGTTCCGCAGAAACTGCACAAAATGTTCCAAAGCTAGAAACACTGTTAACAGTTCTAGGTAATTTATGTGCATGCTCTGCAGCAAGACAGAGCGTTCGCTATTCTGCCCTCGCACACTGCACCCCAACCTGAAAGCGCCGCGTCCGTCGTTACCACCTTCCTCATGGAAACTGCACCCAGCGGAGTCCCTGATTCGAGGAACGAGCGGTTTCTCCAATAACGGAGAGCACGCATGCAAAGTGGTGACACCATCACTCTGCGGTTGAAGTGGCGTTTTGCACATAAGTGTTGTGCTGCTGTCCAATTCTGAAACTCTCTCATTCGCAACAGTCCCAAAGGAATAACCGAGACTGTCGAGGCCATCAGCCCCAGAAGGCGTAAGCACAGTCTGAATGGGACTTTGTTCCCTTTTTGAAAAAGGGATAGACAGCTGCGAATTGACCTGATGTGCTCCTCTGACAGAGACGCTTGATACCGATCTGAGTTCAGTCTGAGGCCTAGATAGACTATCTCCTGTGTGGGCACCAGGCAGCTTTTCAAACCTGAGGAACTTCCTGTGTGCCGGGTAGATGTCTATATGGAAATATGCGTCTTCCAGATCGACTGAGGTGAACCAGTCTTTCTCGCTAATAAAATGTGACAGCGCTTTGAATGTGGGCATTTTGAACTTGTATTTTCTGAGGTGTTTGTTGAGGTTCCGCAAATCCAGAATGGGACGGAGACCTCTCCCTCTCTTGCGAATTACAAAGTACCAGGAGTAAAAGCCGTGCCGGCTGTCCTCCGGCGGCAGAATTCGAATTGCTCTTTTCCTTATTAAAGCGGCTATTTCTTCCTCTAAAACTTGAGCGGACTCCCCTTCTGCGGCTGACATCAACACACTGTTGAACACTGGTGGTTTTACAGCAAACTGCAGATGATAACCCTTCAGTATCATAGATAAAACCCAGGGGTGTACTGCGCCTGCGCGCCAGCTCTCCACGTGAGCAGCGAGCGGACCGCAGCAACTCTCGCCCTCTAATGACGCGGGGGAGCTGGGGATTGCAGCTCTGAATTGAGTAATTTTGGTTTTGTGTGTGTTTTTATTTTCAAACCTTGCTGTGCCCTCGGCCCACTGCCTGGATGCACAGGGATTTTTTTTATTTTCACACCACACATATTTTCTTGTGAACTGCCCTCTGCCCTTTCCGGCAACTCCGTGGGTGGAGGGAGGAGAACTTCTTTGTGGGGCACTGGGGGAACTGTTGCCAACTCCACACCTGAACTGGTCAAAAGAGAACTTTTTGACAGTTCCCAAGTGGGAGGATAACAACAGATACTCCACGAGTGCTGTTCCTTGTCCCCTCGTCCAGAACATGAGGACGGGTTAGGTTGCCTGGTGTTTCTTCCCTCCCTGAGGGTTCGCCGGTCTGTGTCTAGCTGCCGCTGCTGCAAAGGAAGTGGGAGGATAACAACAGATACTCCACGAGTGCTGTTGCTTGTCCCCTCGTCCAGAACATGAGGACGGGTTAGGTTGCCTGGTGTTTCTTCCCTCCCTGAGGGTTCGCCGGTCTGTGTCTAGCTGCCGCTGCTGCAAAGGAAGGTTTTCCCCTGGGCTGTGCTGGCTTAGGCTGTGCCTCAGTCTGCTGAGGCTGGGGAGGTCTGGGGCTCCTGAAAGCCGGCTGACCACTTCTGAGGGGGGCATCAAAACCAGAGTATGCTAATGGAGAAGCCTTAGGAATGGGTTTTCGGGGGAGGCAAGCTTGGAAAGCCTCACCCTCCTGCTTCCTCAGATCACACCGTTGGCGCATAGCAGTGACTGATGCTCTGAAAAGGGCTTTGGGCTCAACCGGGGCATCCATGAAATCAGCTTTCTCTCTGTCAGATAGCCCTGAAAGTCCCAGCCAGAGAGCTTGCTCACCCACCACTGCCAAGCCCATGCTGCGGCCGCAGCTCTGGACTGCGCCCCTGGAGGTTCTCAGGTTGAGATTGGCAATAACGCAGATCTCTTCCCAGAGAGCTGGGTTTGGTGACCCAGCATCCATTTGTCTCCCCATCTCCTTCATGAGCTCTGCTTGATAAGCAGTGAGGATAGAGGTAGCATTCAGAGCCCTCACTGCCAGAGCAGAGGAATGATAGATTTTCTGAAAAACTGAGGCTGTTAAGTGCTCAGTACGTGCTGGCAGTGAAGCTGAGTCAGAAGAAAAAGCTGCTCTGCGATTAGGGTTAAGATGATGTGCCACTGATAGCTCAACAGGAGGGGGATTTGACATCCCTAGCCCCTCCATGTTGTGCACACCCAGTCTGGGGTTTGTCCCAGTGTTTGTCCCAGAAATGCTTCATTTCTGAAACGCACGCAGGGACTGCAGGAATTACCGTTTTAACAACCGGGGCATGCGACTCAATAAGACCCGGTACTTCGGTACCAAGTCGGTACTAAAAAAATGAAAACGTTACGGTACCAGGTGGTACCGAGTACCCGGTAAACCTGGTTATTGATGCGCTATCCGAAAGGTGCGCAGATGCGCTCTCTTCATAAAAGCACTTAGATGTGGCGACCTCAAAATGAGGAAACACACCAAACTAACAAAACACTTTAAAGACAGACACCCAGATCAAATGAAAGAGTTCAAGCAGGTAGGTTTCATTTTAATTTTTAATATTTAGATATTCTCAGTGTTTCCCATACATTGATTTATTTGAGGCACCCGCCACAATATCAAAACTGACCGCCACAAATAGATTTTCCAAAAGGCTTTGACTTCGTTGAATAAACATGAGCACTGCACGTGAAGGTGTTTTTATATCACTGTACTTCTGAAGGAAACGACTGGTCTCGATCTCTCACGCTCTACAAGCGCCTTCTGCTGGTAGAGAATGAATTTGCATATATATATGCCGCCACAAATAGAGTGCAAGTCTGTGGGAAACACCGCTTCTGTTTGAATATTATTCAATATTTTAATTTGAATGTCGGATTGAAATGAATGCTGTTATTAGAGTAGGTAATCGTTAGCATAAGCGCGGCTAACGCTAATATAATGAGCATTAGAATGAAGTTTCTTTATTAACTATTTAATGCTCCTATAACTTTTATTAGGATTAAAAAAAAAACAGGAGGACATGATATTTACTATTTTTACACACCAGAGGCTTTTAAATGAATTGTGAATCTAAAATATGCGCTAGAGAATGTACAAATGGTAAACATTGTTTGTGTCTTATCAGTCAGAACAGCAGTTCTGGCTTTTATTTTTTTAGCTAACTTAGTTGTAATTCTTGGCTGAATAACTCTAGAAGGTTTTAAAATCCCTTTAAAATTAAATATGTACACCGTTTGGATTAAATGAATGTATAGTCAAAATTTTTAATTAGCATGTTTTTGTGTTTTGCTTCGGTACCGAGAACCGTGGATTTTCACTGGTATTGGTACCGAATACTGAAATTTTGGTACCGTGACAACACTACTTGACGGCTCGTCTAAGAACAGTTAAGCAGCTAATCCTGAAAAGAGGGCAACCGAGGATTTAGTTTCCAAAAGATCTTCACAGGGAACAGAATGAGAATGCGGTAGGGACCGTTATGCAGTGATATATATATGGAGGCAGGACTCCCTGCATCACTGTCGTGATTGGTCTGTCAACTGACAGACGTGGTGTAATTGGTGCTTCCAGGATTGGTCAGGATTGGTCAGATACCGAACGAATGTTTGAAAGAGAACCAAACATTGTTTGCTGGGCTTCAGCTACTTTTTCTGTGTACAGATTTTACTTCACACTCACGCGTGAATGACGCATGCATGCAATTTCCCGCGAAATCCATCCCGACAGCAATGAAAAATAAATCAACATAGCAGAATATTTGGGTAAATACATAGTTTGGAGGATGAATGTTTTGCCATTAATAACATTTTGTTAGTGTAGTTTTAATTAATTGCTCAAACTGCAGTTTTCCTTAAAGGGATAGTTCACCAAAAATAAAAATTCTGTCATCATTTACTCACTCTCAAGTTGTTCCAAACCTGTGTGAGTTTCTGTCTTTTGCTGAACACCAACATTTGTAAGAATTAAAAAAAATTTTTTTTTTTTTGTATTTTTAAGAATGTTTGTAACCAAACTGTTGATGGTAGCCTCTGACTACAACACTGTATTATCATGCACAAAATTAACTCATGCAGCATAGAACTGTTTGAAACTGCATAATGCGTGTCCTATTCATATACTTTTTTTTTTTTTTAACAGCAGACTGTAGCATGAACAGCCAATGTGTGAAGGCGATAGTAAAAATGGCAGCTGATTTTGCTTCTTAGTCAAATCACGCTGAAAATTGACGGTCAAGATACAGTCTCCCAAACACTGTGATGTGATCGTATACTGCACATTGTAACCACAACCTGCATAATGCAAACATAGTGGTAAAACCCACGATGAATGCATGGCGAGTTACACACACAGGTCACACAGCTTCATGGATCCAGAACTTTATTAAACTGATGCTGCTTTACAATACGGTGAAGCTGAAATCACAGTCAGTTAATCGATGGCAAACAGGTGGGAGGCAGTTTAGCGTGAACGAGCCCTCAACAGAAGAGCATTACAGAGTCCAATAACAGCCATGCATTCACATTCAGTGACAGACAGGTTTCTACAGGCCTATGAGAGAATTAATGTCACAATGCTTCCCTGCCCTCTCCTCAAAACCAGAACATCTGCATTTAATCTGCCGAATACTGAGATGTAGAAAAAATCTAATAAATACAAACCATAAACATAATAGTGTTTTTGATATGAAGGCTCAAACCCACTCTGTTAACACAGTAATGTATCGAAGGCTAGATGCTCTCAAACTTTTCCTTTCATGAAGAATAAACCGTCTGAAAGCCATGATGACTGACACTAGTGAATGCTGAGGAAAGACTGATTGAGCCACATTAATCTAATTAAGGCTTAAAACACACACACACACACTCTCTATTGGGTCGAGCGGAGAGGGGTCAGGTTGAGAATGATTGGTTTGGAAAGCCGCCGCTCTTCTGCAGATGAATAATGTCCTGGTTTTTCTGCTCTTTCTTTGATCACCGGATCGCTATTAGCCCCACATCTATCAGTTTCTGAATTTTCTGAGCGATGACGGGGTTCTTTAGATGACTAGATGGACGGAAGAAAACAGCAGAAGAAATATTTGAATTATATGAATGTCACAAATCCGTGAACAAGTCTAGACATATTTATGAGGAAATGGAAAAGATTTTGTTTTGTATTTGACGTTTTCATTACAATTAGGTTTCCCCCCCGAATTCTCATTTCTCACACTTTGCATGAATTCTGGTAGTATTTTTATTTTATATTTTGCCGTCTTTTAATTTCTATTCATTTTGTTACTTTTAATCTTTTCACGTGTATTTGAATGTTTTTGTTCATATAAGAAAGCACCATTTTTTAAATAATAACAGTTGCGTTCATTTTGTCATTTTTTATTTACTCTTAGTCCTGCGTCGGATGTGCTTTTTAGTTATAATTTCTAGTTAAGCTTGTCCTGTTTTTGTTTAGTCTAGCTTTAGTGAATGAAAACGATCACGTGTGTCATGCTGAATAATAGTTAAACTGATAAAAAAAAAAAATTACAATAGAAAAGCTTGTTATTTGAGAAATGTCAAGGTATTGCTCTTTCACCATCAAGCACAAATCAATAGAATGTGGACTTGATTTGATCTCATCTAGTGCACTGATTTATTACAGGCTATTTAATATCTAAATCAATATCAACGATTTTTGATATGCACTCTCTCCGTCTACATTACGAAAACGAACAAAAACTATTTTAACAGTAAAATTCCTGATAGTAATTCCAAATTGCAATCATCTTTCTCTATTAAAACAACGGCGGTTAATTTATTTCAGCAAACACAATCAACACAGTCGAGATCTCGTGACAGAGCACAGACTGACTGAACATCTCGCACGCAGATCGTCGTCGGCGCTTCCGTGATGAAGAGCGAGCGGTTGCCAGATTGATAAGCAGAACACCAAATGCATCCTTTTAACAGAGAAGCTGTGATTTGGGGATTTAGACTCTTGATATCTGGCAACCGCACTCATGAAAGCTCGTGTGTTGATTGTTTTGTTTGACGAAAATTAAAATTTTGGTATAGTTTTTATTTTTAAAAATACGTTGCAGTCTCGTCTTTTATCGTCATTGATGCTGCACGTTAATATAGTCACAGTTATCATTTATTGACCTTACTGTCGTCTCGTCTTAGTCATGGGGAAAAAAGCTCGTCAACAAACATTTTGTGTCATACTTTTCGTTAACGAAATTAACAGTAAATAACAGGAAGGTACAGAAAAAAAAAAGCCTCAGAACACATTACAATAATGAGAATTGAGGGGTTTTTTTCCACTACACATTTGCAGTGAGGAAAATGCACATTTTTTTAATTATAGGTTGAAATGTGTTTAAAATTGGTATGTTTAAAAAATTTTTATATATATATATATATATATTTGATGTTTCTTAAAAAAACGTGCTAGATCCAGTGAGAAGCCTATAATACATCCAAAATATAAAAAACGTGCATTTTCCATCTTACTGCAAATGTGTAGAGGGAGATTCTCAAAAAAAAAAATATATATATATATATGTATTTTTTTTTTTTTTTTTG
>NW_015547674.1:464270-475664 GCF_001515605.1 Sinocyclocheilus anshuiensis
ATATATATATATTTTTTTTTTTTTTTTTTTTTTTTTTTGCAGTAAGGTGGAAAATGCACGTTTTTAATATTTTGAATGAACTATAGGTTAAAATACATTTAACATTGTTACGTTTAAAAAAAACCCGGTTTCTCACTCGCTGAGGGCCTGCGGGTCTTTCTGCATCTGCTCTAGGATCAAGCGCATGGCAGGGTCGCTCATGATCTGCTGCACCTCCGGGTCAGACATGGCCCTCCGCTTCACGTCCTCGGGACTGTCGTTACGCATGGCCTGGCTCACCACGCAGCGCTGCAGGCCCTCGCTGGCCTCCTGTGGAGACGCAGAACAGGAGAAAGATCACGTCAGAACATCTGCAGTCCTTCAGGAAAGCTCGGATCACCAGCAGCTCTTCATACCTTGGAGTTGGAGTCCAGCTCGAGAGCTCTCTGGTACACATCCATCGCTTTAGAGAAGTCCTTCATAGCCTCGAGAGCCGCTCCCTTGCGCGTGTAACCCTTAACTGAAGAGTGCACAGTGTGAGGCGTCTGCAAATAAACCACTGACTAGCTGTGCTAACAGAGCGTGTCGCACTTACTGAAGCTCGGGTCCAGCTTGATGCACTCCTCACAGTCCTGACAAACAGAACAGTATGATGTTTTATTATTACCTTTAAATTTCTGTGTGCCTATGATATGACGCTAAGTGTTAGTTTTACTGCACCTTTCATTCGCACAGAGACATGCAGGATGCATATTTAAATAGTCTTTTTGCAGCTTAATATTTACAGATGCTACCTTGAGGGCCAGCTGGAACTCCAGCAGCTTGGTGTAGCAGGCAGCTCTGTTGCTGAAGAGCTTGGCATCATAAGGGTTTCTCTTGATGGCCTCCGAGTAATGCTTCATGGCCAGAGGATAGTCCCCTGCACACGACACACCCACAGAGCAAACCAAATCACAACCTAAACCATTTAAACACCAGTCTTATTAGATCCGAGAACGCTAAACCGGCTCATTCACACACCCTTCTGGAAGGCGTCGTTGCCTTGGTTCTTCTCTTCCAGTGCCAAATCTGGATTGATGTAGGCCTGCTTCTCCTGTTCCTTTAAAAACTTCTCCGCCTGTAAAAGAGCGGACAGAAAGAGTTCTGAGCAGATATCTGACTTCTGAGTTTAAGTCTCATTCGTGACCCTGGAGCACAAAACCAGTCATAAGGGTCAATTTTGTGAAATTGAGATTTATGCATCATCTGAAATCTGAATAAATACTATAACGGCTAAAACCAGTATTTGGTATTGTGTAATGGTTATAACCCAAGCTCTGGCTGACCTGCTGGCACTTCTTGAGCACTTCAGGTGTGCGATGCTCGGTCAGGCTCTTATTAAAAAACTGGACCGCCTCTTTGTGCTTCTCCTGCTTGAAGTAGGAGTTCCCGATCCTGGCGTAAGCCCTGTGGCCAAACAGACGCAAATAAACCAGTGCAGAGGTGCAAACAAACACGTCACAGCTCTGTTGTGGTGCACTTACTTGGCGATCTGTCTGTAGTCTTCGCGGTTCTCTCGGCCCAGCTCGATGGCCTTCTCACACAGCTCTCTGCACTTCTCAAACTCGCCCTCTTCAAAATGCACAGCTGACACAGAAAACACACACTCGTAGTTAAAGTGGTTTCATTGGTCTGCTTATTGTTGTGCCTATGCAGTGTCCCGGACACATTAACACATATTAACTGGCTCATGTGATTTCATGTTTCATGGGCTTTTTCACTTTCTGTTGTGAGCCGAGATGGACTGAGATCAGAACTCTCACCTGCTTGGTTTGACAGATAGGTCATGTTGGTGGGATCCTGCTTTAGAGCTTCTTCATAGTGCTTCAGTGCAGCAGCGAAGTCTTTCTTCTTATATGCGGCGTTTCCCAGCTCCTTCTCCCTCAAGGCCTGGAGGAACGATCAGGATTAGCAGACACCAGGCAGAGCTCGACGGTGTTATTCCAGAACATAAGCGGCTTTTATAAGCATCTGAAACGCGCTGTGACTTATATTCCAAAGCCACTTGTTAATGCATTTAACGTCAAGCATGCAAAATGCAAACATGCATCAGTTCAAGCATTGCTAACTTGACATCGCAGCCTGTTCATCATAAACCTAAAGCACAGAGAAGTCAAGCAGCTCAGTTTAAGTCACGTGAAGGACGCGGTTTTACATGGAGCGAAGCACAAAGCCTTGTGAACATAATAAATACTAGTCTAGCAACCAAACGTTTGGCTGCTTCTCAAACACGGAAACATTTGGATTTGTCCCGAATGAGCCCAACGCTGGCTTCAGTTTCGCTTTAAACAAATTACTTTATAGGTTTAGCCTTGATAACTTCATGTGACCTTGGAGCACAAAACCAGTCATAAGGGTCAATTTTTCGAAATTGAGATTTATACATCATCTGAAAGCTGAATAAATAAGCTTCCATTGATGTATGGTTTGTTAGGATAGGACAATATTTGAAAATCTGGAATCTGAGGGTGCAAAAAAATCTAAATATTGAGAAAATCATCTTTAAAGTTGTTCAAATTAAGTTCTTAGCCATGCATATTACTAATCAAAAATTAAGTTTTGATATATTTACTGTAGGAAATTTACAAAATATCTTCATGGAACATGATCTTTACTTAATATCCTAATGATTTTTGGCATAAAAGAAATATCAATAATTTTGCCCCATACAATGTATTGTTGGCTATTGCTACAAATATACCCCAGCGACTTAAGACTGCTTTTGTGCTCCAGGGTCCCATATGTTGTTTATGACAAATGCCACTATAATGTCTATAGTATTTATGTTTATAAACATTTAATTTGCGCTATTTCTGAATGCAATAAAATGCATCATGCATCTTATTTCTTCTCTCATGCAATGCAATTTTGACCCAATGCACAGTAAATTGCACCGGTGTGACTCATACAGTACGAGCCAGACAGAGTACCATTCTCTTGTTCTCAGGCAGCTCCTCCTCTTTCGGTGGAGGGGGTGGAGCCGTCTCTCTGGGTTTGGGCGGAGGGGGCGGAGTCACTTCATCCTCTTCATCCATGCCAGCTAGATCCAGCCCCAGCAGCACTGAGAGAGTGGTCATGACACGCGGGTCCTGCAGCCTCCTACACACACACAACATGACTGGAGATTACACCACAAGCACAGACGCTCGTCTTCTACACACCCTCATAACATCCGATCAACTACCTTACGGGTTATCGTATTAAACACTGCACTTACTGGAGCTTCCATTTCAATCCGGCAATTCTAACATCACTTGAACTCATTTAACTGGAATGCAATAATACGTGTGATTGTGAAATATTGTTGCACTTTAAGACGAAGCGGATCAGCAACGGAGCACCTACGCGCCGAGCTCCGAGGGCTTGATCCGGAGCTGCTCCAGAAGCTCCCTGTAGCTGGGGTCAGACAGCAGCGCTCGGGTTCGAGGGTCGCCCTCCAGCTTCTCAAACAGGTTGGGAACGGAGAACGGGTTCATCATCTTTCTCTCTGAAAAGAACAGTAAATCTCAGCAAAGAATCTCTTCACTGCATCTCTTAATGCTTATTCACACTGAGAGCGAGCAGAAAGCATACAGCTGGTGGATGCTGAGGTATACGCTTCACCTGCTAACCGCGCTTCAATGTTCTGAAGCCCCTCCTTGAGCTGCTGATTGGTCGGCTCTCGGCGTAACCCCTCCTGATAGGTCGCTTTGGCATCCTCCAGTCGCCCGAGGAACTCCAAAGCAGCTGCTTTTCTTGAGTAACCCTTAAAAAAGATGACATTTGAAAATGTACGCTCACTGGTCTGAAAGAGAACGGGAAGCAGATCCCAGCTCACCTTGCCCCAGTCCGGCTTGATCTTTACGGTCTGGCAGGCGTCTCTCAGGGCACTGTCGTAGTCGCCCTTCTTGGCATAGGCGGCAGAGCGGTTGCTGAAGAGCACGTGATTGGAAGGGTCAAGGGTCAGGGCCTCTGTGTAGCACCTGACGGCCTCCTCCACGTCTCCTGCGCTCAGTGCCTTGTTGCCTTGATCTTTCAGTTGTGCTGCCTAGAGAGAAAGTATACACTAGAATACTGTATACACACAGTAGCTTCATGCCAAAAATAACAGTACGGTTTAACATGTAACAGAAATATATTACTCTTGTACATATTTAAATATTCCATTTTCTATCAAATTTAAATAAAACAATTAAATGATAAAAGTAAATATTACAACTAAATTAATCACTTAATTGTAGAAAAAAATAATACAATTATTAGCCTGTTAAAAAATGTTTTAAGGAATATTCACACAGTTTTTCTTCCATGTATTAATTTCAACAGTAAACCTCAGTTTGTTTGACAAAAAAATAAAAGGGTTTAATTTTGATTTAAAATAAATGTTTAATGCCTTCATTTGGTTTTCAGAGAAATGAAAACAAGAATCTCTGGGGGCCCTACTTTAATATTTCACAGAACTTTTGTCAAAATAAGGTCAAATATATGAAGTAATGCACCAAACTGCAAAATCATCATTAAATGAGTTCTGGAGTTTGGTTTTTCCATTACATCTTTAAATAAACATAAAATACTAAGTTTGCATATTCAAATAAGTTTTTTTGTTGCTGTCAATACTTGAGTTTATTGCTCTTAAATGTTTTATTAATTGTACGGTTATTGATAGATTTTTGGAAAAATAAGTATGTTGTGAATAACTGTTATTTTTTGTTAAAATTGTAATTTTCTGTTACACGGTCAATGCATTCTGGGTTACACACTAAATTATTATTATTATTATTATTTATTTGATGCATTGCCGTTGCTGTGGAAGCAGTGCATTGTGGGAGATAGATGCTCCAACAACCCACATTATTGTGCATTAAATTAACAATTCAATCGAACTGCATAATCTCAGAGGAATAAATAAATATATATATATATATATACTTCTCGAGATGGTAATGTGTAGTGGTACTGGTCAGCTTGTGAAGTGAAGATAACGCTGAAGAGCAGCTCGCGGGTTACAGCGCAGCGTGTCGAGTTCGGCTGCTAGCGCTGCTAGCTCACTCACTAACTAGCCTTCTATCGTTGATGCGGTTAGTAACGAGCTACACCGAGCAGCTCAAATACACAACACTTCTAACATGCTTTACTTCGCACACGCGTCTAAAAGCCACGTCTTCTTCATAATGTGTAATGTGTAATATCTGTGGAGGAGCTACTCACGTTCTCCATAGCGCGAGCATGAGCTTCCAGAATCTAGCACTCTCGCCAACTCTCGCGAGACACATAAGCACCCGCAGCTTCAAAAACAAGACCAACATTTTTTGATAATTTATTATCATCAATATTATTTATTACCAATAAACGAGCCCGCAACATATTAAACTGAAACTACCCTTTTATCTGAAAAGTAAAATCGTAATTTATTTTACAAAAATCAGCAAACTGCAACAAAGCAGGAACACAACTGCCCTCCAATCAGCTGCGAGCAGAACAGGATTGGCGAAAAACACAAGAGCTTCAAAGGAGAGCTGTAGCATAGCCACATATGTATAGCCTACTAAATATCTGACAAATAAAATAATTTATATTTTTGCACTGGTTGGCTATTAACTGTGAGCAGACAGTGTCAATCAATGCATTGGAGAATACAGTGAACATAAATGAAAAGAAACGAAGTTGCTTGTCAGGTTTTCCTAACAAGCAACTGTATTTTTGTAAATGAGCCCCAAAAAACGCAACCCTGGACCCGGGATTTTACAAAAAATTAAGTCCAAAGTCGCGTATAAGACTCAGACTTGGCAACCGCCGCCGGGGGAGGGTTGCCAGCTCCTGCAGTTCAACCCTTGAAAAGAAAGGTTTAAGAACGTGACCATGTTACGTAAGGATGCATACAATTACATTCTAAAAACTATTAGTAGCCGAACATTAAAAGTCATTATGCATTCATTCATGCATTAACAGCTCATAAAACATGGACTATGTCATGAAGCAAAATCAGTCTCTAGAAAATTCAGGAACAGATTTAGGAATCGCTGCGCAACGCATGGCAACCCGAATAAAGGCGACAAATGAGAAGAACTGTTACTTTTCGCACCGCATTAGCAGCGCTGCGGTCTCTGATTGGATGAATCGCTGAGCGGTGACTAAACGAGCGCTACAGCTGTTGACAAAACTATATCACCTAGCGTTAATCTTGTAAAGGGATAGTTCACCCAAAAATTAAAATTAGCCCGTGATTTACTCACCCTCGAGGCATCCTAGCTGTGTATGACTTTCTTCTTTCAGACGAATCCAGTCGGAGTTATATTAAAAAATGTCCTGGCTCTTCCAAGCGTTATAATGGCAGTGAATGGGTGTTATTTTTCAACAGTCCAAAAGAAGGCCAATAAAGCCCATACATCCATATTAAAAAGTGTGCCACGCGGCTCCGGGGTGAATAAAACCCTCCTCCAAAAATATCCATATTTAAAACTTTATTAACTGGATGATGCAGGCGTAGTGTAAATCATGGGCTAATTTTCATTTTTGGGTGAACTATCCCTTTAAATACTCTCCTCCCATAAATGTTGCATCTGAACTGGAAACTCCTGCAAATGCTTATGCAGTAAGCTCAAAACAACTGTCCACTGCATGGCTTTAGTAAATCCTGACGATAGTTTTTTAATGCCAAAAGAGCGTTTGCGCTGAATTGCGTGTAGCTCAATGTAACTGCAGTTGCAAGTATCTTACAGCTGACGGCACTCACGGCATTCATAAATAACAACAGAAAAATGCAGGTCTGGATATTCACCTTTTTTTACATTATCTTTGTCCTTCTCTCTCTCTCTCTCTCTCTCTCTCTGAGAGAGTGTGTGTGTGTGTGCATGTTTATGTGGTTTATGGGGACACAAATTTCAATCACAAATGACATGTTAGTGTGCGTGTGTGAGAGAGAGAGTGTGTGTGTGTGTGTGTGAGAGAGAGAGATCAAAATGAAAACAAAACAAAAAGTAAAGTAAAACTAAACTTGTTTGCTAAAGTGCTTGCATGTTTTTGTTTTTGTTTTTTCACACAAGAATACCAGCATGTTCACCTTCTCTGGTTTAAGAAGCGGTCTTTTACTTTACTTCAGCGTGACCCGCAAATTACGCCTATGGTCCCACCGCACCATTCATTACAGTTTTTTACGATTGCTATGACAATTTTTTCAATACTTTTAACAACTTTCCAAAACTTTTAACACAAAAAGCACACCTACAACACACAATTGTCAAAACAGTTTATCTAATGCTCAAAATCACTCACTGTAAACAAAACTCCAACACAAATGTTCAAAATACAATAGCACATTAACACAATACACTATGACAACCAAAACACTGCAAACATGTCACACTTCCAAAACACTAACACGTGTTCTCTTCCAACAGGAACATTTAGTCCATGATAACACAATGTCATAAAAACACTAGCATCAGATGGAATTACAGAAACTGTGCCTCAGGCCTGCACTTATACAATAGACAGTGTATTGTATTGATCATAGATTGTGTTTTGCACTGCAGATTCTTTTGAAACCTCTCTACATTTTAGTTTTGTTGTGTTTAGTAAATGCATGCATTTAGTTTCTGAGTCTATTTAATGCATGTGGATGGGTCCCTCAGCACTGATGCGTCAAAAACCACACAAAACGAGTCCACACGACCCCAGCTGATGAATCAGTATCTCCTGAAGCAAAACCACAGGTGTGTGTGAGAAAAACACTGATGATTTAAACTATAAACCGTTGCTTCTTGCCAACTATCATACACAGGCTCATAAGCTCCAGCCTGATATAAATGTCCGGATGAAATATGATGTAAACGTGTTGTGAAACAAGAAGTGGCAGTCTGAATTTACTGGTTGAATGTATGGTTTTTAGTTAAAAAATATTAAAATATTAGATTTTTCTCACCCACAAATACCGTTTCGCTTCAGAAGATATTGATTCATCAGCTGGGGTCACATGGGTACCTCTGTGTTTGTTTTGCATAGTTTATGAATCATTAAGTTTGAGGGACACATCCACTTGCATTATATGGACTCACTGAGATGGATTTATTTAATTTAATTTAATTTTATTTCATTTCATTTCATTTCATTTTTTTATTTTATTTCTTATTTTGTTTTATTCTATTCTCTTTCATTTCATTTTATTTTATTTTATTTTTTATTTGATTCTATTCTATTCTATTTCATTTCATTTTATTTTTTATTTTATTTTTTATTTATTTTATTTTATTGTATTATATTTTTATTCCATTGTATTTTATTTAATTTTTTTATTCGATTCTATTTTATTTTATTTTATTTAATTTCATTTCATTTTTTATTTTATTTTAATTTTATTTTGTTTTATTTTTTTTATTTTGTTTTATTCTATTTCATTTTATTTTATTTCATTTAATTTCTTCATTTAATTTTATTTAATTTTACTTCATTTCATTTCATTTCATTTTTTATTTTATTTCTTATTTTGTTTTATTCTATTCCATTTCATTTTTTTCTATTCTATTTTATTTCATTTTATTTTTTTATTTTATTTTATTTTTTATTCTATTTCATTTAATTTCTTAATTTAATTTAATTTTATTTCATTTAATTTTATTTCATTTCATTTCATTTTTTTATTTTATTTTATTTTGTTTTATTTTTTTATTTTGTTTTATTCTATTTCATTTAATTTCTTAATTTTATTTAATTTTATTTTATTTTATTTTGTGGGTAAATGATAAGAGGTATGCTTTTACTGTTTTTTTTTTTTTATAAGAATGTTGAACGTCTCTCCTTTGACTAACACTGAAGAAGGGACACAAGCTATATCTACAGACCAGAATATCATGGAGACTTGGATGAGTATGTTTGACTTGGATCACTTCTTAACATTGCCACCAGCTTTATTCACCATTTTTCCCTTATTTTAAAAGGTCTTTTGATATATGCCAAATGAATTTGTGTGTTCATGGCTGGATTACTCAAGACAAATCTCCAGGTATGCTTTTACTGTTTTTTTTTTTTTTATAAGAATGTTGAACGTCTCTCCTTTGACTAACACTGAAGAAGGGACACAAGCTATATCTACAGACCAGAATATCATGGAGACTTGGATGAGTATGTTTGACTTGGATCACTTCTTAACATTGCCACCAGCTTTATTCACCATTTTTCCCTTATTTTAAAAGGTCTTTTGATATATGCCAAATGAATTTGTGTGTTCATGGCTGGATTACTCAAGACAAATCTCCATCTGTCTCGGCTAAGAGAGACACGTACCTGTAAAACGTCTTCTTCATTCACACGGTGCTGTTTTCATTCGTCAAATAGCTGCACTGAACGGTGTTGACAGCCTGTGTAATTCTGTATGCTTGTGTCTTGAATGTGTATTAATGTTAGTGTGTGTTTACGTTGAACTGTGTGTGAGAGTGCGCGTATGTGTGTGTGTGTGTGTGTGTGTGTGTGTGTGTGTGAGAGAGAGAGAGAGAGAGTGTCGTTCACAGCCCAGTGCACAGCTAGATTGCCTGCAGAAGAAACGACAGCATGAGAGAAAAATGAGGGAGGCCCTGCCAAAAGGAGCGGAAGTACAGCTGAGGAGAGATGGACGAGTCGAGTGAGAGATAAACGTGTGTATGAGGAGGGAGAAGAGTGCTAGCATGCTAAAGAGAGCAATGCACATCACAAAATCAAGAAGAGAGAGAGAGAAAACACTGCTTTGAGTCTACGGCCTACATAAGCAGCCTTCATGCAAGACAGCATCCTAACTGAAATTAAACCTCATAAGAGATGATGCGTGTGCTTTATAAGTACTAATAAACAACCAATATTAGTAATATGCATACTAATAAGCAACTAATTAATAGCGAGAATTAATCCTTAAAATAAAGTGTTACCATATATACATAAATAATAAGATAATTACGAATGCTAAATGTTAAGTCATTTTGAAAATAAATACGTGCATTGTGGTTGCAAACAGACGTTGTGCAGCATGTGGGTGGTTAACGCGTAACGTCCTTCAGCTTTTATCTTTCATCAACATTAAGATTTTAGGTTCACTTTTTTTTTTATAAAGAAATTTTTGTATAAGAAATCAGATTTATCTCTGGTCCTGAATATCAGGATAATTTCTTCATTATTATTCACGTTTTGCCATCAGCCTCATTTTGGGACAGCCTCATCTTTTCAGGAGCGCATCTATCATGACCTTTCAGTAGAACTGTAATGATCACATTCATGAGTTCTGAGCACATGAATGAGCAAGCAGAAGTCGGACACACAAGTGAGGAACAGTGATGATGGACAGGGCGTGTCAGTGTGAAACATGGCAACAGAGCCAGAAAGACCAGCTGGAGAAAAGATGCAGGTGCCCAAGGACGAGGAGACGAAAAGACGAGAGGTCAGTTAAAAATATGGGAAACCTTGGGAGTCTGACAGAGAGAGAGAGAGAGAGAGACAGAGAGAGAGAGAGAGACAGAGAGAGACATTTACATCAATGAACTGGCGAGCAGTCTGGAGCGATCTGCAGCCCCTGGCCTCCCCCTACACAACTCACAGATCAGATGCCTGCTGTATGCAGACGATCTGCTTCTGCTGTCTCCCACTCAACACGCTTTACAGCAGAACCTGGACCTGCTAGAGCAATACTGCCAGACCTGGGCTCTGACAGTCAACCTGAAGAAAACCAGAATTATGATCTTTCAGAAAAGATCCAGATCCCAGGGAACACAACACACATTTACATTAGGCACTAAGCAGATAACACACACATCACACTACAACTACCTGGGTTTGAAAATCACATCCACGGGAAACTTTAATCATGCTGTGAATGAACTGAGAGATAAAGCACGCAGGTCCTTCTACGCCATAAAACGGCAATGTCCTATAGAGATCCCCATTAGAATTTGGCTGAAAATATTAGAATCAGTAATTGAGCCCATTGCCCTCTATGGCAGTGAGGTGTGGGGTCCACCGACAAATCCAAATCAAGATTTCACCAAATGGGAAAAACATCCAAATGAGACCCTGCATGCAGAACTCTGTAAAAATATACTACACGTGCACCGGCACACAACAAATAACGCATGCAGGGCAGAATTAGGCAAATATCCTCTAATCATAAAGATACAAAAAAGGGCAATTAAATTCTGGAAACATCTGAAGCTCAGTGACCCCAATCATATCATTATAAAGCCCTGCAATACCAAGAGATGAGCAAAGAAAGCAAGCCCCTCCCTCAGCTGATCCAGAGCTTCAGTCCTGATGCTTCACTAACATCTACTGCTGCTCTGAATCACAACATCAAACAGAACTACATCACTCACTGGCAAACCCAAACACAACAGCAGAGTAAAGCGCAATGCTATTTGGCCCTAAAGAGAGAGTACAGTATGG
>NW_015547674.1:475825-476051 GCF_001515605.1 Sinocyclocheilus anshuiensis
ACAGAGAGAGAGAGACAGAGAGAGAGAGAGAGACTGCTGGAGCGATTTTGATTGATTTATTCCATCTGCAGTAATGTCCAGACAGCTGTGTCCATGTGAGGATAGTCGCAGGATTAAGGCACTGGTTCGTGTAATTAATGGCTCATGTGTGCCAGCGAGAACACTACGTCAAACAGAAAATGTGTGAGTGAGTGTGTGTGTGTGTGTGTGTGTGTGTGTGCGAGAG
>NW_015547674.1:476281-486644 GCF_001515605.1 Sinocyclocheilus anshuiensis
TGTGTGTGTGTGTGTGTGAGTGTGCGCGAAAGTGTGTGTGTGTGTGTGTGTTTGTGTGTGAGTGTGCGCGAGAGTGTGTGAGTGTGCGCGAGAGTGTGTGTGTGTGTGTGTGTGTGTGTGTGAGTGTGCGAGAGTGTGAGTGTGTGTGTGTGTGTGTGTGTGTGACAGAGAGAGAGAGAGACAGGAGTACAAGGATAGAGAACAATGAAGAGGAAACAGTCAGTTACAGTGTAACCCTCAGATTGAGATCAGAAGGAGGGAGACAAATGCAAGTAACTGTTGTATCCAATTCAGACATTTTGCAGTTCAGTGTGCCAGGTGATACTGTAAACCGAGGCCTTACCATGGTAAAGACTGCCAAATGACTGTAACTCACCCTTCATCTGAAAAGGCCAACTACAGTACAGACTGATTTGCAGCAAACTCTGTTCTGTTCTGGATTTAATGTCAGTTACGCAGGTACGGTGATGTAAGCAGCTGTGACCTGCATCACTGTAACATGCTAGAGTTGCTTTGTCTGCTACTGAATTCACTGATTGTAATAAGTACTAATTTGAAAGAACATCATACCGTTGTGTCTTGGTTACAATTTTTGTTCAATTGCTAACAGTCATTGATAAAAACTGAAATGACATTTTTCAGAACTCTTCACACAGTCAGTGACCAAACTGTTCATCACGTCTGTAATGCTCCCTGTTGTGGTAACACTTTATAATAACTTTCATTCATAAATCATTAACAAATACTACATTATGCATAACAGTTTAGTAGTTATTTTATATTCACATGAAGAAATATGAGATAAAATGCTTGTGAATGTTTACTAATGTACTTATTAAAAGTTTCCTGATGATTAGCAGATCATTATTTAATGTAAATTGAAATGTTTACAAATGTCATTAAACTTTCATTTTCACTTTTTGATTTTGATTAAAAGCTTTATTAATAAATCATTAACACACATTATATAATGATTAACGGATCATTAGTTAATGCTTACAAATGTCATTAAACGCTCAATTCATACGATCATGCACTTTTTAAAAATCTACAAATTATTTTAGCAGGAATTATAATTAGTTTTGATTATTAATGATTAAACGTTTATTTGTTAATGTGCTTCTGAATGCTAACAAATGTCACTAAACTTCAGTTCATATATTACCTAATGCTCTTTTTTACATTAACACGTTTGCTGGAAAACATTTGCTTAATTAGTCATTTTAAGCACTTCACAAACTATTCATGTTAACTATTATTCATTAACTTATAATCACAGTCTGCAAAGATCATACATTTGGTCTTTATTTGTTGTGTAGATTTCTACTATTTTCACATCTTTACAGATCATTTATTAATCATTTGTTCATGTTTTTGCAGTACTCAATCTAAAGTTGAGACTATTCATCATTTGTAAATGTTTATAAATAATTATTAATCATTTAGTATCTTTATGGGCATTGGACTTTTAGCTAATTTGACAACGTTTGTGAATTGTGTTCATTTTTCATGAAATAATGATCTGTAATGTTTAATACGTTTATTAGTAAATACTGACAAGCAAATGATCTCATATTTCAAGCTATGTGAATATATATGAACTAATGATCTGTTAAGCATTATATAATGTTTGCTAATTTATTCATTGAAATTTATGTGAAAAGAAAATATCTAAACCAGAATGAAAGCATGAGATGTTGGTGTGGGTTTTGTACTAACGGTTCTGAAAATATGCCAAATCATAGAAAACAAACAAGACGTGCACAGACTATCATGACGAGAGTAAAACGGCTCGGATGCAGCATTTACACAGAAGCCGAAAGCCTTAACTTACTCAAAACATTATATTTGGCTGCTTTTCATGTACTGGTATTTCCTTCAGAAAATGCTATTTTTATCACTGTTTCTTCTTATCCAGACCTACAGCAGCCTGACATTTTTTCTTTTTTTTTTTTAAATCGTCTCACACACAAAAAAAGCAGTGATCACACAATACACAGTCGAAATTCGTCCATGCTAATGCTACATTTCCATGCTTACTTGTCTGCTTTGAGATGAAATAATACATTATAACTGTCTCTCTCTCTCTCTGACGCTGTCTCAGTTTTTCACCCTTGCACATGGCTGCAAGAGATCTAGCCATGCAAACAGATGTGGGACAAAAAGGAAAATGGGATTGATCTATTTATAAGAGTCAAATGAAGGACAAAGAGTCAAAAAAAGAGGGCTAGAATGAATTGCCGGTTGGCTGGAAGATCGGGATAAGCATGGAGTATGGCGAGACAGAGACAAATGGAGGACAATGGACAAGTAGACGTGGGGGAAAAAGTCAAATGTGCAGCCAGTGACCTCTCGCTTTTTCTGGGGTAATCAATAAGAGAGAGACAGACAGTGACAGAGACACAAGGGGAGAATATAATAACAAAACCTGTCTTTCCCTTTACATTCTTTCCAGTCCATTCGACCTTTGTAGAGTCTTTTTTTAAGCATGTCAGTTTGCTCGATGGCCATCTTGGTAACGGCCCTGGGCCGCTTTATTTGTACTCATGCATGTACGTCTCTTACTGTATATTTGAAGTGAAATGCAGGAGGTCCTGCAGCGGGTATGTTGAGTCTGTTTCAAATGTGCAAGCAGCATTGGCATTGTGCTCTCATACTAAGTGCATTTACATGTGCTTCAAAAGTATTATTATAGATAAAAATGCACAAAGCTGTTATATAAATCACCATCTACTTTCATGTGAAAAAGTGCATCCTTGTGAAAACAAAGTATGCTTAATTGTATTGAATGTGCACTTGTAGTGTACTTCAAATTTTATATATATACAGTGGGTACGGAAAGTATTCAGACCCCCTTCAATTTTTCACTCTTTGTTATATTGCAGCCATTTGAGTCAAGTTAATTTTTTTTCCTCATTAATGTACACACAGCACCCCATATTGACAGAAAAACACAGAATCGTTGACATTTTTGCAGATTTATTAAAAAAGAAAAACTGAAATATCACATGGTCCTAAGTATTCAGACCCTTTGCTCAGTATTTAGTAGAAGCACCCTTTTGATCTAATACAGCCATGAGTCTTTTTGGGAAAGATGCAACAAGTTTTTCACACCTGGATTTGGGGATCCTCTGCCATTCCTCCTTGCAGATCCTCTCCAGTTCTGTCAGGTTGGATGGTAAACGTTGGTGGACAGCCATTTTTAAGTCTCTCCAGAGATGCTCAATTGGGTTTAAGTCAGGGCTCTGGCTGGGCCATTCAAGAACAGTCACAGAGTTGTTGTGAAGCCACTCCTTCGTTATTTTAGCTGTGTGATTAGGGTCATTGTCTTGTTGGAAGGTAAACCTGCGGCCCAGTCTGAGGTCCTGAGCACTCAAGAAGGTTTTCGTCCAGGATATCCCTGTACTTGGCCGCATTCATCTTTCCCTCGATTGCAACCAGTCGGCCTGTCCCTGCAGCTGAAAAACACCCCCACAGCATGATGCTGCCACCAATATATATATATAGCTTGAACATTCTGCTTAATATCTCTCTGTGTATTTCACAGAAGAAAGTCAGTCATGTTTGAAATGCAAGTCAAATAACTGAGTAATTGAATCGAGTGAACAATAACAGAATATATTTTTTTCGGGGGAACTATCCCTTTAAGTAAGCTGTGAGCTCTAGACTGCAGGGCTGGTGAGGAGTATGAATGAGGAGAGGGAGCGAGTGGAAAAGATCGTGTCCTCTGGTGCAGTATGGGTACTCCAGAGAGGCCATCTGTCATGTTTGACTGCACAGCCTCGGGCCCTCTGTCTCTTCACCCTGTTACCCAGCCTGCACCGGGCCAACACGCCTCTCACAGCCATCATTTACCTAGCAGCTGAGTGGAAGGAAGGATGCTGTGCAATCGAGCTCGAGCTCTGGTCATCAAGTATGTGACTAGAAGCACAGTATGTCTTTGAATGCCACAATATGAGGGACAGCAGTGATCTGCTGCTCTATATCTGCGTCCGAAATCACATACTGGATCAATAGGTACTACATTTGAATCTGAACTAGTGACCGTTAAATCATTTTATAAAGTTTTTTTTTCTAATATTATATATTCTGACATACCTCTCTTTTAAAATACTGTTTCCTTCTGAGGGGAACTTCGAACTGTATCCTCTAGGGGTCGCTATGGGGAACGCCTTCAGCATGACTGGTGTCTGAAGCATACATCTAAAAACGACAATAACACTGGCCAGCGACAACCTATGACGTCATTACCCGGCGCGATCACAGTATAAAAGGGCGCCGGGATAACACGTCATCCACTCCTTTGTCTTCCCGACTGTTTTGTTTGAAGCGTGCATTCTGGTAAGAGAACGTATCTCTCCTCTTTAAACCATGGCGAGCACTAGTAAGGCGTTTAAGAAGTGTGTGAATCCGTGTCCTCGTTATTTGACACCTGATGACACACACGATCTTTGCGTCTTTTGTTTGGGTGAAGAGCACGTGCGCGATGTCCTCGAGAGGGCAATCTGCGTGCATTGTGAGCGTTTTTCAATGAAAAAGCTCCGCTCTCGTTTATCCCTCTTTTAGAGGAAAGAGTGACAGCCATCAGCTCCCCGCGGTTCAGGACCCGACGCTGCTGAGGCACGGAGGAAAATGAGCTTGTGGGGATCGCAGGTGGACCTGGCTGATGAGTTGAGAGAGGGTCTTTCCCTTTCGCGCTCGTCAGTTGTGGATGAGAGTGAGCTGCTGGATGACGATGCTATTTCTCTTACATCATCTGATCTAGCGGCTAGTGCTCGGCTGGCTCCAAGCCAGGAAGAGCAGGAGATGTCGGATGAGGTTGAGAATGAATCCTCTCATTCCTCCTGCTTTGCGTACGCTGAGTTGCTTGAGGTTATGGAACGCGCCACGGCGAGGCTTGACTTGCTGTGTAAGTGGCTTGAGAAAGTGGCGCCTCGAGGCCGCCTCGATGAGCATTATCTTTCTGATCATAACCCTCCAGCTCAAGTGAGCCTTCCATTTCTTCCTGATCTCCATGTGGGGATCGAGAAGGCTTGGAAAACTCCATTTTCATTTCGCATCCATAGGTTTCAGCATAGTAGTTATGCCGATATTGAGCGGATGTGTGAGAATGGTTATGAGAAGATGCCCCCTATTGAAGAGACACTAGCCAGTTATCTCTCTGTGGGTGAGACATCTTCTCTTAAGGCTCCCTCCCTGCCATCCAAACCCATTCAAGATACATTTCGCTTGAATGGCAGGGCGTACACAGCAAGAGGTCAGACTGCAGCTTCGTTGCACACCATGGCGGTGCTTCAGGCTTATCGGGCTGACCTGTTGGAAAACCTGGATAAAGGCCAGGGTTTATCCCCTGATGAGATGGCTGAGTTGCGGCGCACCACAGATCTCCGTGCCACTAAGCAGACCGCCACTGCCATTGGCAGATCCAAGGCGGCCATGGTGGTTACGGAGAGGCATCTGTGGGTGAACCTGGCGGATATCGGGATGAGAGAAAAGGGCTTTCTCCTTGATGCACCAGCTTCCCCTTGTGAGCTTTTCAGCACTTCCGTCGAGACGGTGGTCGAGAAGTTTAAGGAGGCCAAGACGTGCTCAGCTGCCTTAAAATCCTTCATTCCACGAAGGTCCACGTCTGAGCCCGAACAACAGAGGGGTCCTGGCCCATCTCGATCTAAGGGTCAGAGGCGGGCTCAGAAGAATAGTGTCATGACTCGCACCCCTCCCCCGCTTTCGGGTAGGGCTCAAAGGAGGCGTGAGTCAAAGGGTAACAGGCAAGATTTGAGGGAGGTGATCCAGACGAGGCATTCTCAGCGCTCTCGTCCGGACCAGGGTAAACCTGAGCATCGTCTCACCTCCCTCCGAGAGTTTTTACATCTGCTCTCATCTTCCTCCCCTTAATTCCCCTGAAGCCACCATCCCCTCCACCTGACCGAGGTTAGGCGAGGCATTCTCAGCGCTCTCATCCGGACCAGGGTAAACCTGAGCATCGTCTCACCTCCCTCCGAGAGTTTTTACATCTGCTCTCATCTTCCTCCCCTTAATTCCCCTGAAGCCACCATTCCCCCCCACCTGGCCGAGATTAGGTAGGAGCCTCCTGCGCTCGCATTACAGTCTCTCATGCTGGACCTGTGATGTTTTGGTTAGTTTCTATGTCCCATAGAACTACCTACTGATGGTCCGGACACAAGTGCTCTTCGGGCTTCGCCTTCAGATGATACCCGTGAGCTTGAGTCATGCGCAGGAGCCGTGGTTGGTGAATATGATCCATTTCATCCATCTATTGCTAGTTTATGTGAATTCACTAACTAGTTTCTCCGCAGCGCTACTTGGACCTGTTTCTGTTTTTCTGACTTTGTTTTAGGGTTAGGACCTCTGCAAGCACCTCCACTGCTAAAGTCAGAACCTCTCGCTGTTGACCGATCGTGGTGGTGGTAGCTCACCCGTCGGTACTGGATCCAGGCTGGATGATAGCCCTGCATCTTTGTCTTCATGCTTACTGGACCACGCAGCCAAGTCGCTGGGCCTCAGGGAGAGCCTTTTTAGCCGATCAGGTACGCAGGATAACGCTGCAACCTCAGGACCCGCAGGTCCTCCATTTGAGTTGAGCATTTTTTGGAGTATAATGCTTCGTGATGTGCTCCCTGATGTCCTGGGTGTTTGCTTCGAGAAGCTGCCCCGGCCAGGACGCGCTACTCATGTCTCGCCCAGAGGGGTCTCCTGAGATTTGAGTCATCCTCTCAACCATCACGCACGTTCTCTGAACTAGAGCTCCTCTCGCTGAGGCGTTGAGTGGCCTAACACTCCTTAGTTCCACTCTGCAGTTTGATAGACGGTCAGGCCTGCGGGACCTCCCTGTCACACTGCCATTATGGTCGAACTGGTGAATCGCCCCTCTGCATAGTGGGTTTGAGTACACTGCATTCCCTGAGGTATGAGTGAGATGTGTTTCTGCGGAAACCCTTCCTGAGTGCTTCGGCTCTGAGGAGCAGTAGCTCTTCATGCATGTATGGGTTAATGGGTCCCGTTGTTTATCAGGTTCTCTTCGGGTCTGGTTAAACAGGACCCATGCTCTCTATCGAGATAGAGAGCATGAGACTGTGTTCAGCTGCATCAGTTGATGGCCTCTCTTTGGGCCTTGCTAGAATGATTAATTGCCCCCATTTGGTCGAGCCTAGCAGTGCTCCCCTCACCCCGGAGGGTTACCTTTGAGCATGCCACTCCCAATTGAGCGTCTGAGGCCTCCTCTCATCAGGTCCTATGCTTTGGAGCCCCATTGAGCAGCAGCATCAGGTTGTTAGGCCTCTCTCTGCCTCCCTGTTAGGCTGCTCTCTTTGTTGGTTGAGCTTAGCAGTGCTCCCCTCACCTTAGAGGGTTATCTTTGAGCATGCTGCTCCCAATTGAGCATCTGAGTTCTCCTCTCATCGGGTCCTCCGCTCCTTGGAGCTCCATTGAGCAGCAGCCTCAGGTTGTTATGCCTCTCTCTGCCTCCCTGTTAGGCTGCTCTCTTTTGTTGGTGAGTTTAGCAGTGCTCCCCTCACCTTAGAGGGTCACCTATGAGCACGCTGCTCCCAGATTGAGCATCTGAGTCCCCCTCCTATTTTTGGAGTTGGGCCTCCGCTCCTTTGAGCTCTGATTAGCAGTCATGCCAGGTTGCTGGGCCATCTTCTGCCTCCCTGGCGGGTTGCCCCCTCACCATGGGTGGTCTCTTGCAAGCACACCGCTCACTTCTGAGCATCTGAGTCCCTCTCATTTGAGAGTCGAATCCTTCACTCTGTGGGCTTTGCTGGGTAGCACATGACTCTACCTTCCTCTTAGGCTGCTCTCTTGGTGAGCTCAGCAGTGCTCCCCTCACCCTGGAGGGTTATTTACTAGCAATCTGCTTCCCAGTCGGGCACTGGTATCCCCCTCTCGGTCTGAGAGCTGGGTGCTACGCCCCTTCTAGCTATGCATGAGTGGATGCTTCGGAGTCTGTTCTGTGACTGCTATGGTTGAGTTGGCGATACTCCCCTCACATGGAGGGTTTTTCTATGAGATACCAGGCCTTTCTAAAGTGAAAGTTTTTGTTTACCCCTTAGTAACGGTGTTTCTAAATCCATGCTATGGTAAGTGCACACGCTGAGCTTCTGTGCACTTTCTAAAATCCACATTGTGGTAAGTGTGCACGCTAGGCATGCTGCGCACTTTCTAAAATCCTGTACGGTAAGGGTTACGCGCTGTCAGCCTCGTTTCCTTTCTCTGAGTTGGTATAGGCCCCGGTTTTCGCCTTGGGCTCCACTCAACTTATGTATCCCTGTTGATACATTTCTGTCAAGTCAGTTCTTTGCGCAAGCTCATTCAGAGCCGGCAGTAGCCCCCTGGGTGACAGGCCAGGGTCTGGTTTTTAGACACCTGGCCATATCCGCTCAAAAAATCTCTTTTTTTTCTGATTCTAAGCCTTTGAGCTCTGCCCTAGGCTCGGGCTTCCCAGCCCAGCCCTTATCAGGTAAGTTGTTTAGGGTATGCAGCTCAGGCCCTTGGCCGGAGGGGATAATGTCACTGACAGCCGTCAAGGCGTCCTAGGGGAAACCCCCATGGCTATGGTAGAGTTGGTACTTAGTGCTCGCTGTGGTTTCTAGCATGCACTCCCCTCAGCATGGCGACGTGGGTATACCGTTCCCCATAGCGACCCCTAGAGGATGCAGTTTGAAGTTCCCTCGGAAGGGAACATCTCAGGTTAAGTATGTAACCATGGTTCCCTGAGAAGGGATCGAGACACTGCATCCTCTAGTTCCCTTGCCATGCTTCGGACGCAAGCTTCAGACGAGGAAGCCAATGACGTGTTATCCCGGCGCCCTTTTATACTGTGATCGCGCAGGGTAATGACGTCATAGGCTGTCACCGGCCAATGTTATTGTCGTTTTTAGATGCATGCTTCAGACACCGGTCACGCTGAAGGCGTTCCCCATAGCGACCCCTAGAGGACGCAGTGTCTCGTTCCCTTCTCAGGGAACCATGGTTACATACGTAACCTGAGACGTTTTTCGCGAACTACATAGTATGATTTTGGACGCAATGTGTGTCTCCATCACTAACCGTAGATTTGCTATCAGAGTATATTACTAGCATATTTAATTTGAGGCTTGGTCTTTAGTTCAGCAGCTACACATTTCTTATTTTGAATGCAGTCTCTTTCAAATGATTGTTTAAAATCCTCCTCAAGAATTCAAGAGACATTCTGGAGAAAGGCGTGACCAGACAGAAGAAACCATGAAGTAGGAGATGAAAATGAGATTTTTTCTCATTTCATAGTCAATATCTCGGAAAATGAAAAGTAGAGAAATGTTGATATTGCTTTGCCATTGCAGGTAGGAGAAAGAAACATGAGAACGAGAGACAGTCTGTTGTGGAAATGACAAAGCAAGCCATTTCTGGTAAGTTGAGGAAGGCAGTTCAGAGCCACATGTGTCGACTAAAAAGAGTCCTTTTCAGCAAAAAGTCATTTTCCTCCACAGACGAGGAGGATGTTCATTCAGAACAATCATTTCAGCATTTCTCTCACCTCTCTCCTGTTTCTCTCCTTCTGTTTGGAGAGGGCCCAGGTGCAGCGATAGACACAAACATAGCTCTTCTGCACTGCATGCGCACTTCTCAACCTGGCTTCGCATCTCTTCGCCTTTTTCTGTTGAGGGATTTCTACTATTTGCATTCAACAAAATAGCATAGAAAAAAATGTAATAAATAAAAAACACAGATAATTAATTCAATAAGGGACAGCCAAGTGATATTATGTGTGAGAGAATAAATTATATATCTACACACCTGTAGGTCGAACGTCTTCGTATGGCATGCTGTCGTTTTAACATGGTGAATTATGAGTAATCTTATTAAATATTCATGAGCTTTGCACATTCGTAGAAACTCACATCACATGATGTGCTTGGGTTAAGAATCTGAGGAAAACTGTAAACTACAGTAGAGTGATAAAGGAAGGAACACTATTATTTTAAATGATTATTGCATAAATTATTATTTCTTGTCACATGCTATACCTGTCCAATCAATGTCAGCAACTCTGTAAATATGCAAATCTTTGGCGATCAGGGTTTAAAAATGTACAAATGTGTCTTTGAAGGGAATACTTAAAAAATATACCATAGTCTATTACTTTATTGTGTCCTCTTGGAAACAACGTAGAAAAAAAAATACCCTAGACCTATGTTTCAAATTAATATCTAGCGCTGCTTGATCAAAAGTATCCACTTTTTTCAATTAGAAAATAAAGAAACTAATAAAGAATGTAATGTGAACGGTGTATATATATATACAGTGGGTACGGAAAGTATTCAGACCCCCTTCAATTTTTCACTCTTTGTTATATTGCAGCCAT
>NW_015547674.1:487817-491522 GCF_001515605.1 Sinocyclocheilus anshuiensis
TCTCCAGGGTCACATATACTGTGTGTGTGTGTATATATATATATATATATATATATATATATATATATTCGTTCTAAGATGCAACTCTTTGATTATTTAATATATTATGTCTTTGAATACTGAAATGAGAAAGTCGCCACACTTAAATCACAAGGTGGAATCTCAACATATAGGCTACTTGGTTTTTCAGATTGTTTGCCCTACGGAACGACACAGTTGGAGGATACTCAAAAGTCTTCACAACTCTTCCACCGTAAAGCAAGCTGGGGATTTCCTGAGACTGCTGAAATTGAACATTTAAATGTTCTTTATATTTAAAAAAAACTGTAAAAACACCTCATTTTTATAGCATCAGAACAACGAACACAGATCATTCACTCCATCAATTCTAGAGGAGTACACTGCCACTGAAGCTCTTGATGTGTGATGAAGGCCTTGAAGGTGGCTGAAGCGCATTCGTTAAGAAATAAAGGTCAAGTTTAGTGGTGTTTTTGCCTGTTGTCCTCTTCAGTCCTCATTCACTCACAGTGCATGGAAAGGAGCAGCCTGGACATTCTTCTTTTCTGTTCCGCAAATGGGAGGAAGTCATAGGCTAGGAATGACATCAGTGTGAGTAATGATACATTTGAATGTTTAAATCTTTAAAGCTTCGGAACACCAACACTGATGTAGCACTGACATCTTTCTTATGTGTGTATAACAGATCAAACACGCATTCACATTGTTTAAAGAACTCAGAGGCAGTCTCAGTACATTTGCCTTTAATCACATACAAAAACAAAACATACTTTATACAATTTTTTTTTTTCCTTTTGAGGAAGAGAGCCATATTTTCAAAAGCTGCAACCTCCGAAAAAAGACATTCAACAAGTTTTTTTTAGTTTTCTCGCTTGGTGAGGAGATGAGAAATAAACAGCCAGTGACCTCGCACCTTCACTTAAGAGAACAGAACTAAAACAATGTGATTCATCTGGGGTTTCAGGTTGTGTTTGAGAAGCAGCATTTCTTTGCTCTGATGACATTAACCAACAGCAATTCATAGAAACGTGACAAACAGTAAGGTTCACTAAGTCTGCAAAATAAGAAAACATTTTTGATTAAATATAGCAAAATGATAAGAATTGAATTAAACAGTATGATGTATTTGTGTGCACTGTATATCTGCCTTATTTCCAACTTTAATAATCATTAAGGGTTGTTGTAAGTTACGTTTACTATATTTGCAAAAACAAATATATATATATATAAAACAAAAAATAGTCATTTTCTGTGTTGATTTAACTGCTTCAAAAGTATCATTAGTGTCCCCAATTCCAAAATGATGTTCCATAACACAACAATACTAACACGTAGTAAACTAGACCGAGCGTAATGTGTTGTCAGCACAGCACTTGAGTATTTACCATCACGCACCGAGTAAATAAAACACATGTTTGTTGGTGATTGTTGTAGGCAACAAAGGAGAACCATTCCGTTCATGCTTTTAACAAACACCATGGGAAAACATAAGGTAATACCATGGTACTTTTAAGTATAAATACCGTTATATATAAATATGCACTGCAAAAAAATATTCCTCATCAGCATTTCTTCCTTTAAAAATATCTAAAAATCCTTTAAAAGAAGATAAATGTACTTCGGATGGAAAACTGATGAAGATACATATAAATGTATTTGCCAAACCCACTGGCATTTTTTGTTTGTTTGTGTGTTTTAAGCTTAAATCAAACTAAATATAGTTAGGGTTATGTTTTTTTTTTGTTTAAGCGGAAAAGTTATTCCTTTGCGTTTTTTGAAAAGTTTTGTGTAGAGATGACAACTTTGTCAAAATGATCCCCATTCACACGGATCTACAAAAACAACTAAACACGCTGCATTATGCACGCCAGGCCAGTAGTTGGCGATGTCACTTTATAAAGAAACACTACACGCCTGTGCACATACACACATATGCCTGTAGTCTGAACACGTGATATGCATGCGCACGACGTCACCGTTTTCACAAATTCGCATCTTTGTAGTTTACATGGAGACGATAACGGCATGATTTTCAAAACCCGTTTTCAGGCCCCTAAAACAGTATTGTCAAGTAAATGAAGCAAATAGATGCAAGTGCTATTATTTGTTAATGCTTCGGAAGCAAAAACATAGACGCAATTCTGTGCATTTTACCGCCTTCTCCTGCATCACTGTTACCTAGCAACAAGGGGTAAACAGCTGCCGCTTTGATGCAAACATACCATGGTTTGGAATAAAAATGTAAAAAAAAAAGCCAAAGCAGGCATCAGGAGTGGGAGCAATCGAACCTAAGCTCAGACCATGCAATTAAACCAAATATGAAACATCTGAAATTATCAGGATATTGCGAGAAATTAATTGTAGGTATCATTTTAGAGTATTGATGTAGAGGTTTTTCAGGTTGATACCATCCACGTTGCTAAAAAGAGACTGTTCACTAAGGGACACCTTTAGCATCTGTGGAGCGATGTGCAAAACTCAAGCGGCAGCATTTGATGCCTTGGGAGTCAGAATGAGCTGTGTGTGAGGTGAAGAGTAGTGTTATTTTACAGAATGAGCATGCAGATTGAGCTCCTGTCTCAGGGGTGACAACAGAAGGAGTGTGTGTGTGTGTGTGTGTGTGTGTGTGTGTGTGTGTAAAAACTGCTGGTCAGAGGCGGCAGGAGATACCGAATTTGCAGATGGTTTCAATAAAACAGACAGGAAAATTTGCAACAGAAAATGCTTTTAATGTATGCCTCTGTATTTTTGAATCCCTAAAGAACATCATCACACACACACACACACACACACACACATACACACACACACACACACACACACACACACAGACTCTGTAATCCCTCTTTGCACATGCTGCAAATTCAAATGAAAACAATGGCGACAGATCAAAGAGGTTTTTCAGGATGGGAGGGGAAAGTGAAGAGAGGAGATGAAGCTGTAGGTAGCTATAGGTGGAACTTAAATGCAAGTCCGCATTTACAGCTGCAGTTATAAAACCTTCCAACCGCATTGACAGTCGCATTTATCAACACTCTGCAGTAACATTCAGCTGAACTATTTTGTTAAAGTTTTGTGTTCCAAGGAAAAAATCTAAGTTCATTTCTTGTCAATTTCATGTTGGATTTAGAATGACAGGAGAGTGAGAAAAAGATGGCACAATTTTCCTATTTGAGTGAACTGTTACAAAAAAAAAATTTGAGGCTATGTTATTAAAGCAGTGGTGCATTGGGTAGTTAGTAGAGTCCGGCTTGCTTCATATCATGTGCACCCTTCACTCTTTCCTCAGTCTTACAGCTGTTTCTCTACTGGCCTAAAAAATAAAGGCTGAAACCCCAACAGATCAATTTAAAGGGATAGTTCACCCCAAAATGAATTCTGTCATCATTTACTCACTCTCGAGATGTTCCACGCCTGTGTGAGATTCTTTCTTCTGCTGAACACAAAAGAAGATATTTTAAAGAATGTAACCAAACAGTTTCTGGTCACCAGTGACACAGTATTTTTTCATACTATGGAAGTCAATGGAGACCAACAACTGTTTGGTTCCTCATATTCTTCAAAATATCTTCTTTTGTTTTCAGCAGAAGAAAGAAATTCATACAACTTGAGAGTAAGTAAATGACAGAATTTAAATTTTCGGTGGACCAACCCTTTAAAAAGGCTCATTAACAGCAAAACTGTGTT
>NW_015547674.1:491532-518412 GCF_001515605.1 Sinocyclocheilus anshuiensis
ACTGCTGTAAAACCAGAGCATACTGAAACGCCATGAAGTCTTGATTAATTTCCATTTCTGAAACAGAAGTTAGGAGTAGTCCTTTGTGTAGAGGGAAAGGCGTAAGACAAAGTGCCAACACAACAGCAGACAGCAAGAAGATGACAAAACATTTCATGCACGGTTCAACACCACAGGCTTCATTTCCGTTAGGCCTCTGCTTCAATATATAAAGCAATAAACCCCCGTGAAGCCGTGGTTTACAGTGAATTTATAACAGCTAAGGGGCGTTGTTAGGCCATGTTTTATGTATATAATCTCTTGCTCTTTCTCAGTTTAGAACATTCTACTTCTATCTCTCTCTCTTTCTCTATCTACCCATCTTTCCTTTCCTGTTTTTAAATTCTCCTGAAGTCCTCAACTACATGAATACAGCAGAGCAGAACAGAAATGTCATGGAGGCTCTTTCGTAAAAAAAACCCACACATAACTTTTCTCTCTGTCTACTTTAGAACCATTACATAAATGGTCTGATAAGTTTTCCTTAATTAGTGTTCTGTTCTGCTGTTGGCTTAAATGAATAGGTTGAAGACACTGACAAAATGCTTAATTTCTACACGAGGAAAAAAAGTGAATTTTTTTAATTAATCAAAAATGCCTCCGCCTTACAAAATTATACAACATACTGATGCACTCTCTATCTCCCACAGTGATGGTCCACAGTGTTATGGTTCAAATTCCTGGTTTCCCTCGAATAACCTCCATCTTCTCCCTAAGAATCGTAGCAGAACAACCGCTGTGGTTAGCAGCAAGGCCATATCTTTATCTACAGTGACATTTGGAAATGTACGTCAGTGATTTATAGAATTTAATTTTGTGCTAAGTATGTGGCTAAGTAACCTACAAAGAATGAGCCACCTTAACAGAACACTGGTTTAGTCTCTGTGCATTATAGGGGACAATCTATTGAAACAAGCAAGTTTTGTGTTTTTGTAGGAAAAGGTTCTTTTACATTAGTGATACCCTTGTTTGAAAATTATAATATAACTATCAGCAGGGCTATATGACTTCAAAATTAAAGTGAAACAAGTTTAAAAAGAGCAAACAAAAACAAAAAATAATAATTTGCATTGTTTGTATCTATCAACACACCAGGGTTCAGTTGCAATTTTTAAAAATCGAAAGTTCCTCAAGACACAAAAACACGTTTCATTTGTCCTCTCAACTTTACACCAGTCTGAAACTAGAACAGTCATCATAACGCTTGTTGGACGTTATCATAGTAGCATCAGGCAGTTTTCAAGTGTAGAAGAATTCAAATGAATTTAGTTTTTGAGGCATTTCAAACCTTGCTGTAGTTTTTGAGGGCCATGTCTCTGCTTGGTCCAGACACTCCAACTTTATCAGGAATAGTACTCGTGTTCTGCAGCTCATATCTCCAAAAAAAAAAAAACTGTGCATGTGAACCTGTGCATTTCCCAGAAGGATCACTTGCAACAACACATTTCCAGTTTCCTCTGAGCGAAGAGGTTTTCTTGCTTGATGCAGGATTCATGTCAATCCTGGTTCAAACCCTTGACTCAGGAGCTTCATCTCATAGGAGACAAAGACTAAAATGTACAGCGGGTTGGTTATTTCCTGTGAGAAGACTGCCTCTCTCCCATATATGCACTGAGCTTTATGAACAATCTGTGAGCTGAATGCGGTGTGGGCTGCCCTTGAATCCACCTCAGTGCACCAGCCAGAGATAAAAGAGCAATGTCAGGGACTCTGATCATTACACCGCGAGGTGAAAATAGCATTTGGTATCACCCCCTGAAATGGCATCACCGCCTCCTGGCACCACATTTATAATGCTTCCTATAAGCATCTGGGCCAATTAAAAGCTTTATAGTGTCATGAACAGCAGGCTACATTGTAATGGAGACCAGAAGGCACAAAGGGGATTCTGCAGAGCCCATGTTGATTAAAATCTGTGTATCTATGCAGTACATGACTCCTAATTATGGTTTCTAAATCAAAGCTATCATGTGTAAGAGTAATCTATATCTGGAATGCCTCCTTCTCTATAGCCACGGTTGGTACTGTAGCCAGAGTTGGTCATGTTTTGGGATGGCGTGTATAGACCCGTGCCATTCGAGGGGAAGATGGTGTGTATAATGTAATCTTCTCTCACTGGTTTCGGTTGAAGGGGCTGTCTTGTTGCCATTGGTGTCATCTGCAATCCTGGACCTCTGATCTCTAAGATAGTATTGTCTTTCTTTGTGCCTGACTCAATGTAGTCATCACAGTGTTTGCTCTTGCGAGAGCTACCATGGCTGTAATGGTCTCGTGATGTGAAATGTCCTGCACGGTGCCCATACCAGCAGAAAATAGCAATGATTAGAGCAAGGGAAACTATTGCCGTAGCACCTCCAATAATTCCTGCAAGTGGAAGCGAAGTAATTTGATCAGAGCTGTCGTCTTCACCCTCATCATCAGGGTGGCCAGGATCAGACGTTTCTGTTCTGGCACAAACTGGAACCTCATTTGGTTCTGTGTCGCCCCCAGGCAAACTACTCCTGCTTCCACTGTTAGACACTAGAGGCACCATGCAGATGATGTAGCTGGAAGCAGGCTGCAGGGAAGTGAGAAGATACTCCCGCCGGTCACCCCTAACCAAGGTTTCTGTGATGGACCCCATGGCAGAGCTGGTTCCTTGGCGGAGCCAGCTTAATCGAAAGGAAGAAGATGTTTGCGCTATGCTCCAGGTAACACGGATACTGTTGTGAGAAAGGGGTTTCACATTCAGGGCCAGGTTCTTGCCCACACCGCTGCTGCTTAATGTGTAGTCCAGCCCTGTTTCTGGGAGACTGAGGCCTGGTCGCTTGGACCTGAGAGTAAACAGGGACCCTTGAGGGGGCGAAAGAGTGGTAGAAATGGCTCCCGCCGCTCCTCCACTCACCCTGTTACCACCAACGCCGACTCCTGTACCTACTCCTCCACCACCAGCAGCAGCCAACTCACATTCATCCATCTGATTCGTGAGGTCTCTAAGCGCCATGTCTCGGACACGCTCTGGTGTCTGGCAGATAAAGCCTCTAACTGTAATTGTATTCCCCTTTGCTTCCAGCCAGTCGTGCAGCCAGCGCAAGTTGCACCCACAATGCCATGGGTTTCCTTTCACAAGCAGCTGCCCCAGGCTCTCCAAGTCCCTGAACAATCCTCTGGGAAGGGTGGTCAGATTGTTTCCAGAAAGATCTAGGCGCTGTAGTCTGCGCATTCCATCGAGTGATCCCCGAGGCATGTGTATGAGGTTATTGTCCTGAAGGGAGAGTCTCTGCAGGTGGGCACTGGGCAAGTTAAGTGGGGGTGTTTGAAGTGAATTACGGACCAGGGAGAGTTCTGTTAAGTTCGACAAGCGTGAGAAGGTATCATCAGCAATGCGTTGATTAGCTAAAAGATTACCATCCAAGACCAGGCGACGTAAAGAGGACAAACCCCGGAAGGCATGCGTAGGAATAGTAGAGATTCGGTTGTCGTCTAAACGGAGTTCTTCAAGTGAGGCAGGAAGACCAGATGGGATGCTGGAAAGGTGGTTTCTGGAGAGGAAGAGGAGACGTAACCGAGGGTTGTCCGCAAAGGCCTGGTCCTCAATACTCACTGTAGAAACAGAGTTGTCGTCCAGATGCAACTTTTCAAGGAGTGGAAATCTAGCAAGTGCAGCCCTTTGCAACACTCGAATGTTGTTGTCCTGGAGGTGAAGCTCTCTTAATGAAGGTGGCAAATGCATGGGAAAGTCATCAAGCTCGTTATCATAGAGATATATAACACGCACGGTGGTGTGATGCTCCAAGGACCTAGGAAGCCCTGCATTGTCAATGTGATTGTTCTGGAGATAAAGGACAGTTGCAGATGGTGGCAGAGGTGGGATTGCGCTCAATCCACGGTCGTTGCAGTAAATAAAGTCCTCATCACAGCGACACACAGATGGGCACACTATGTCACCTTCGCCATCTAGTCCCTGCGAAGATGCTGCAGTCATCTCCAGTAGCTCAGCCAATACTGTGAGGCACAGGAGCAGGAAGAAGAGCAAGTCTCGAAGCTCTCCTATACCTTCAGGAGCCATCATGCAACCAGCAAGCTCTCCTAGCCTCCACTTGCCTTTTATAGCACAATTCAACCAATATAATGGTTCTTTACACTAGATGATTCAGAAGTCAATTTGGTCTTGTGGCATGTTTTCTTTTACCCTGGAAAGAGAGAAGAGTGAGAGAAACACATGTTAGTTAGCAAGTTAATGCCCTGGACAGATTTTTATTTTCCAGTAAGTCAATGAAAGGCCATCATCATATGCATGGCAATACATTTTAATTAACTCATGACCAATTGCGTAGTCATGCTAACTATCTAAACCATTTTGCATAGTTGCAGTTCAATAGAAGTTTGAACCGATGGCCTCAATTACTGATGCACTTATCATCAAGTATTAGAACACTTAATTGGAAAGACTGACAAAAAATGATGTTTTCCTCTTTGATTATCCTATCAGTATCTTTTTAAATACATAATCATCAACTTATAAAATTCAGCCATTTACCTAAGACCTAAAAGGATTTCTTACTCTGTGGCTTCCTTTTGTATTACAGCCTTAATTTTTATTCTAGCCATCACAATTCTAGAATTATTAACAAAAGTGTTAATTAGCTTCCTATAGCTCCAGCTTGTGGCTGATTCTTACCAAATATTGTGCACAGCCTTGTTACCTTGTATTTATGTGCTAAATGTCATAACGTTCAATCATTACCAATGCAACAACTGCTGGTGGCCATTTTTTTTTTGGTTTGCACGATTAATTTTTCATGGCTAGGCTAGCACTTGGCCTAAAGAAGATACACATCAAATTTTATTTTCCTTTCTGGACAAACTGTTGCGGAGTTATGTCAGGTTTTTAGTTGTAGCGCCCCCCGTGGGCAGATTTTGACACAACTTGGCGTGCATACTCAGAATCTCTTGTTGTCTAGCTTTGGACATTGTATTGAGATAGGTCAATTAGTCAAAATGGGCAACACCAGAGCATTTAATTGCTGTAACTCTTTATAATGTTTTGATAAATCAAAACATTTTGGATCGCTTTTTATCATGAGGGTCTTAAAGGGGGCAGATGAGGGTCTTGATGAGGATTCATGTGAATCAATTTAACGACTTGAGACATTTTTGGAGACTCAGTTTTAGGGTAGAAAAAAAAATTAGCAAAACAGTACAAATATAATAGGGAGAATGTGGAACTAAGGGTTAGTGTAAATGCAGTGCATGTCTGTTTGCACGCTATTATGTTGTTTTAAATTAAACATCTGGTCAAATGAGACTGCCAGACAATATTGGGTATTTGGGTCACTTCATACAGTGCATAGATGAAGGATCAAGAGAGAGGGGGAGAGAGACTGATTTGCAGAGAGAGTGGAGGGATTAGTAAACATGTGTGTTTGTGACTATCTGGATTAGGCAGGTGTTTTTGCTTACAAAGTTCACACTCTTTTACATTCAGCCTCACCTGGCAGCAGAGACATAACATTAACGTATATTTTCTAGAGCAGGGTTTCCAACCTGAGGGCTTTAGTTGGGGAATGTTATTTTTAAACATTACTGATATGCTATTAAATGTTATAAAGAATACCTTAACAACTGAAAAGCATGTTCAAGAACGACTCACAGTTTATGGAGTAGAGCCCGTGTTGAGGAGCATTACAACCATTTTTGCATTCTTACATTGGGGTATATTATGTGCAACCCCAGCTCTTTTGAAAAATATGCGTGTGGTGACATTTCTGCAAAGGTGAAATGTCCAGTGAGTGGCTATAAAAGTTTTCTCAGAAACAGGTGGACGTGAATCTGGTGACGTGTTATTACGTTGGTTGTTGCACTTATCACAGCAGTTCGGAAATTAAATGTCCGCTGAGTGTCACTAAAAGGTTAATGCTTTATCGTGTTTGAAAAACCCTACTCTAAACCTAACCACTTGTGTTAACAAATGCAAATGGGTCTCATACCCGAGTGTACCAGATGAGCTACTGAGCAAGTTTACTATGTCAAAAAAGCCATACATATGGAGCTGGTTGTTCGAGGTGTTTCGAAATTGTGCAAGGAACCATGTGAAAATAAGTCTTCATGAATCTATAATCTGCCCCTGTAATCGTAATTTGTGTGAAAAGGAATATATTCATTGTGTTAGTATTTCAGTATTTCAGTGTTTCTGATGGAAATTGAGTTGAGTTCTACGTATAGGTTATAGGTCAGTCGTGGCATAATGGTTGGAGAGTTGGGCTTATAACCCAAAGATCGCGGGTTCGAGTCTCAGTACCGGCAGGGAGGAACCCATACTTGGCTACACATCGCCTCACTTTTGTTTTTAGAGTTTTGCAAAAATGTAGGTAGAGGAATGTTTTTCCAATAAGCCTATGTTTGTCAGACATCACTATACCCACCAGAGCAAGAGACCAGGAGATTGAGTGTAATTGGACCATCCATCCAGATGGTGTCATGGTGTGTATGTGTGCACATACAGTACATCTGTTCATGGCATGTGTAGTGTCTATGCATGCCGTCCTCTGTGTGTATATGAGATGTTTGGGGGCATGTGTGTGGAGGCGAGTGAGGAGTGTGGCGTAGTCACAAGGGTAGTCTGCCCAGACAGGCTGTCGCCTTGGGGTGTCTTGCTCTGTCTCCTTTCCAATATTCCTGCCAGTGGAAGGGCAGGACAAGACTATATCAATTTACATCCAGGGACTGTGGGACAGACCACAGAAACAAGTGAGTGATTGCATATGCGTCGCTTCAGTGTCTACCACTACAACTCCCAGTGAAATAAAATTATCTCTGCTCATCCCTGCTGCCACTTGGTAGCATGTAGTAATGCCGTATTTAATTTGAAAACAAAAAGAAAAAAACAATAGTCTAGACTGGCCATTTACTTGGCCATTAGTTGTACAAGAGCCATACTATAAGTAATTTTATTTTATTTTTTCAAAATGATGGCTCAAAATGTTCTAAACTTTAAAGAAAAATGGTAAATGTCACAACTTTGTATGCAAATATTGAACACTCATTTACTACAGTGCATTTGATGAGAAAGCATTCAGGCCCTTTTTCATATGTTGTCATTATGTTGCCCACTTTTGGCCTAAACAAATGGTATGTTACTTTTTAATTTTAATTTTTAGCCTACTATTTAAATTTAGCTACAAAGATATTAAATAGCGTATAGATTTTAAATACAGATGTTTTTAAAGATATATTTTATTACATTAGATAGTATTTCATATTTAACAATAGTCTAGACTGGCCATTTACTTGGCCATTAGTTGTACAAGAGCCATACTATAAGGTCTGAGTCCCAAGTTCAATTGTATAAAAATAAATTTTAATACCCGGTATAGATCCACATGTCTTCAATGCAATGTTTTCCTAGGCAATAATAGTGGAAATATTCAATAGCATTTTTATAGTCAAGACTTCAAAGTATTTGTCTATATATATATATATAGAAATATGTACTGCAGTAAAATTTGTGAAAGCTAGCCACACATGCCCCAATAATTTGATCAAATTAATTTCAAAATATTTAATTTTATGCAAAATTGTTTTGACTAATTTATTACTTTAGAATATTTATTTTCCCTTCTGTTTGCTTTATATTATAGCATACTACAGAACCCACATGGCCATTCAAACTGTGTGGACGTGTGATTAAGATTGTATGTTTATTGAAGGTAAGAAAGAAGGCAAGACACAATAAGGTAAATAGGGTAAATGAATACGCTGTTATCTAATTAAATGTGCACTGTTTTGCATAAATTACCAGAACAGAAATCTGAACATTGGATAAAGCCAGGTTCAAAATCCGTGTTTTATTTTGTTGACATATTAGAGATTTTACAGATGGGATTTTGGATAAACTTCATAAATAATAAAATCCTGGATTTCTGGCTCAGTACTTCAGAAAAAACTCATTTTGAGAAAACAGCTTTTAAAGATATGTTTTGTAAGTGAAATCTACGGATACAAATAGATAAAGTGCAATAAAATAAAGTTGTCAAAAGTCATTCTGTATTTTGGCGTGGCTCTGAATTGTCAAAACACCCCTTAATGTGAAAACCACAGAAAATGTAACCCAATCCGATTTTTTTATAACGGACGAAAGTTTCAGAGGAAGTACTGTATGTAAACATGATTGACACAACGTGAGGTTATATAATTTATTTTTTAACGTGTGAAAATTTCAGACGAGAATTTCGTATCAGTGTGCAAGGACCTTAAGAAGGAAAGTCGTTACACGCCATTACAGCTTTATCTGTCAGGCGGTGCATTGCTGTAAATATTCTGGGAACTGAAAATGTCAGATGCAGGAAAGAGAGAGAGAGAGATAGGAATGACGATGGACGTTTACAAGTAACTGAGGAAGCAGCGCGATTAAAGGTTGAATGAAAGCTGTGATGGGAGATGGAGGAACAGGGCTGAGAGACACTGTTAAGTCGATGTGCTCTGGATTGATGTTTTGGGGATGAGAGGTCTCTTTATCCAGCTCCCAATGGAGATTTCAGATAGTGTTAAAAGATTTGCCTAATCATCCATCCATCAGTTCACAGGCAGGCGGCCTGCCAGTCAAATATCTATACATACACCTACTATCAATTTACTATCAATCTATCAGTTTATTTTTACAAAAGCCAGTGGAAAACTTGTGAAGTAAAACATTTAAACCTTTTCAGATTAGACACAATAAGCTTCCTAATGCTGGTTTCTCCAGCAGCAACAGCAATATGCTAAAATTTTATTTTAATAAAAACAAATAATTGTATGCATTAATTATCAAAATCAAAATAAACTATTCATCTGCCAGGTAATATAGTTCTTTATCCTAACTAGGCTGTTCACAGAATAGATATGTGTATATTGACAATTTTGCAAGGTGCTCTCAAAATACTGAAATAAAAATAAAATAAAACTGTATTTAACAAATATTTTTAACATTGTATAGTTATATTTAGTATATTCATTTTCACAAACTGTGAGTATGCATGTTATTTTATGCTTTTGATTTTGGAAATGGATCTTTACTATCCCTAATTAGGCTTATTATTTATTATTTTAGGCTCATTTTGAACACAAATTTTGTGCTTTCTGCAAGTGTAATTATATATATTAGGCTACTTATTATTATTAATTGTGTTGTTATAGAAACCATAAAACCATGTTAATGAGGAGTCATGATCTTACTAACATGACAGTTAACTCTGGATTCAAGATTTAATAGTTCTAATAAATTTTAAGTAAAATTATAATTCAGTAATTAAGAGCTTGCAGTATAATTGATTATGTATGTTGTCAAATGCATTTGCAGCATATTCAAAAATACCTATTATTTTTTGTTTCTGCCCTTTATTTATTTATAAACAATTGATTTATTCCAATTTCAAGGCAATTTAAAGTCATTGCTGTTTCTGGAAACCTGGTGTTGTTAATGCATTTATGTTTTTAATGTGTTGTAGCTTGAAATGTTTATTATGCATCCTCATACTCATGCCTACTCAACTCTATGTGTTGGAGATTTAAAAAACAAACAAACAAACAAACAAAAATACCCTAATTGTTCCTGTGGTAGAAAATATTGTGGCACCCAGATAGGCTACTATGAAGGGGGCCCTTGGGTTTGTTACATCCCCAGGGCCCTCTGTGTTCTTAATCTGGGCCTGCCAGTGATTTATTATTAATCTTAATTTAACCAGGCAAGTCACTGAAGAATGGATTCTTATTTACAACAACAGCCTGTCAGGAGAATATCAATCTCCTGGAAGACATACAGACATGCATATCATTATACACAAACAACTCATCAAAACATAACACACACACGCACGCACGCACGCACTCACACTCACACTCACACACGCACGCACTCACACACACACACACACACACACACACACATACAGATATGTAACGATGTCCCATTTAAAAGGGAATATAATTCACAATGACGTGTTCTGTAAGGAGCCTTAGTAATCAGTCTAATAGCTGTGTGATATAACACCTCTAATTGCTCTAGAACACCTTGGTGTCCATTTCTATTTACCACTTCACCACAGTCAAATAACAATAACATAATGGATTCAACGAGATATTCCTTGGCTGATACAGTAAACACAGATCTATATTGGAATAAGAAGCCAAGTCTAGATTTAACTTTCATCTGAAGATTAATTATATGAACAGTGAAAGTTAAAGAACTATCAAGTCAAATCCCAAGATATTTATAGGACGTTACCACTTTGAGTTTTGACCCATTCAAGGATGTAATGTCTTTAGGACACGACTGGCTCTTTCCAAACCACATTAACTTTGTTTTTGTGTTATTCAAGAAAAGGTTTAAATCTTTAAAACTGTAATCATTAAAACAGTAAATGTATTAACTTATCCTACAGAGTATAGAATGGTGTCATGTGCATATAGATGAATATGGGTTTCCTTACTGCAGACAGCCAGGGGAATGCTATTAATATCAGCTGAAAACAAGATTGAAGCTAACACAGAGCCTTGAGGAACACCGTTGCTAATAGCTAGTGGTTCAGATAGTTGTTGCTTAATCTTTACACATTGGGATCTGTTAGACAGGTGAGTAGAGAACCAAGATAAAGTTAAATTAGACACACAAATAATAATATGGATATCAGAAACAAATGACTGACTGTATCAAAAGCTTTAGCGAGATCAATAAAAACAGCTGCACAATACTGTTGTGTATCTAAAGCATTATAAATATTGTTTGTAACTTTTACAGCCATCACGATGCATCTAAATGATGAACGAAAACCAGGCTGTACATCAGATAAGATAATAAACATGTTAAGAAAACCTATTAATTGCTTATTGATACATTTCCAAATGCAGTGAATTTGGCATATATTAATTTGCATCCATTTTATCGCCATTCTTATAAACAGAGGATATGATGTTTTCCAGGTTTTATCTCCATTATAGATATAGACAGGTAAAAATATATGCTAGTGGTTCAATAAGAGAATTGCTTTTTATAATATTTTGATTTTGCTTTTCTATCAGGCGGAGTACACATATTCCGATCCAGTCAATCTCAGATTTTGAACAACATGCTTTTCTCCAAAGCACATTTTTCTGATGCAGCAAAGCAACTAAGCCCCGGTTTATCCATGGACTAGAATGGTTTACCACCAGAATAGTTTTTGGGTGGCATGTTTATTAACAATAGTACTAAAAGACTGACAAAATAAGACCAAGCTTCTTCAACATTAGGGATTAGACTGGCGTTGAGCAGGTCCGCAGTGGCTAAATTGTGCAGAAAGGCTTGCTCATTAAAATGTTTAAAAAGTAGTTTCTGTCAGATTAGACTAGGCTGTCTGGGTGTACAATTTTTATGGATACATGATATAAAGCAATGACCAGTTATATCATTACAGAAAGCATCCGACTGATATCAGTCTGGAGTATTTGTTAAAATTACATGCAAGAGTATTTCCTAAATGTTTCCTATCGTTACCTAGTAGGCTTACTAATAAACTGTGAGATTTAAAGAGATTTAAACTGGAGCAGAACACGATCGGGAGGATTTAACATATTGCAGTGTAAATCACCATCAAAATAAATTCAGAATTAGTATAAGAACAGAGAACAGATCCAAGAGTTGGAAGGAGATGATGTGGGATGATAAAAACCTGCAACTGTCGAACTACTGGCAAGTTTTATACTTAAAATCAAAAGTTCAAACTGTAATTGAAGCCAGGGTTGCCAGGTCTGCATTTTTCCCTTCACTAAACATTATTTGTAATCCAAATAATGTTCGTGTGTGTGTGATTATTATACTCGTAAATTTGAACCTCTAATATGTTAGTAATGTACCAGGTTTCCTGTATAGTTTAGTTTTCCTTAAGAAAACAAAACTATCGGTATCGGCAGATGTCATTCTGAATAATCAGCTATCGGTATCAACAGAGAAACAGTGCATCTCTACTTTATTGGTCACTATTAATTCTTGTTGTATGAAAAAAAGCAGGAACAATTCTCCACAGAAAACAGTAACAGCAAACGAGAATGTGAGTAAAAATTTCCATTTTACATTTTTGAAAAAAGAAAAAAAAAAAAGAAAAATCTATTGCTGTAAAGTGGGATATGAGAAGGTATTTTAACAGAAAAAAAGACATTGTGGCTCCAACCTGTGTATTTTCTCTGACACATTGCACACAAGACCTATCCTAACAAGACCTGAGGAAGAGGGGAATAATGGTTTTCATATTCTCCTTGTGTCAGCAGTCTGCTGTCAGCGGAGCTACATTTTACTGACAATCAAGCCCTCAGATCCCTCTCTCCCTCCCGCCTCTTTTTGAGAGTGACGCTAAATCAGTACATATTCGAGATCCCCGTTGGCCGCTAAAGGAGCCCTGTTGCCATCGCATTCATTTGGCTCAATGTCTGTCCCAACAGAATCTCTGATTAAAAATAAATTCTGGAAGCATTAGCGCTGAAGCTGTATTCGCCTCCACAATGAAATGGCAGGGGACCGAACAAAAAGGCCACAAAACCATGTGAGGAAAACTGGAGGAGAAAAGAACGTTCAAAAGTGAATAACTGAATATGAAATACAGCTGGTGCTGCCTTTGTTTTCTTTTGTCTTTCTTTTTTATGCTTGCTTTATGAAGTAATTTGATGAAAATGGTTTAAAATAAAATATATATTTTTATTTTCATAACACTGAAGTAAGACCATTTTGGAAACAGCATCACAAGGAATCTCTTCAATATCTCCGCTGTTTCTCATGAGATCAAATGGAGATGTTTTGCTCAAGTCTCTGTTCCTCCGATTTTTCTCCCGAGCAAAAGACTTGAAGAGTCTCACACAAATCTCCTTTAGAGTTTCAGAGGAGATCTCAACAGAGTCTCAAACTGTGCTCAGATTTGCCATGATCCCCAACAGATCTCATTATGAACTTGAATAGATCATATTCTCCCAAGAGCAAGATCACATCGACTTTCCAGTTCTGTTCTCTTACTGTAAGCTATTTTTTTACTTTTTCTGAAGTCTTAAGGAACCTCTGAGCAAAAGAAAGAGCAACATCTCAGGAATAAAACTGTACTCTGAGCTAGTTTTTCATTCTTTATTAAAGAGAGGATCTGCCTGAAAATCCTTATATTTATCAACCATGCAGTGCCTCGATAAAAAAGGCTTATGCAATATCAAATCAACGTTATGAAAAACTTTGCATTCATAACATGCATATCATTAGTGTCACATGCAACACAAGTTTCTAGCTGTTGGCAGCGTTTTGTAAAGTGTCAGGAGCTGTAATAGGAACCGACATAAACTACTAGAGACTTTATGACAGTCATGCAGTAGTCATGGACATTTTTAAACACCTGCATATTGTACATGCACTATTCTCCACCCTTCTCATTACCATACATTTTGAGTTTTTCTTCTAGCTTCATAACATAAAATGGACTTGAATAGAAGGTGTTTAATGTTACATCATCGTTCACTGAATAATAAGTGTGAATGCTCCTTTACAGTTCATCATTTTATTTTTATGTTTGACTTTGTAAGTCCTGAGCACAACAGATTTAAAATCATTCTAATAGCAAAATAATGTCACCCTAATTTTAAGATGTACCTCTAGAAAGTGTAAATGAAGTAAAAAATTACAGCAGTTTTATTGCCTAGGCTATGCTCACAATCAAATAGTTAAGTATGTTAGTATGTGAAATAGTATGCAGTATATGACACAGGGTCAGAAAGTAATAGGGCAAAAATGTCTCCCAAATTCAAGATAATTAAACACAATTAAACTAAATCTGTCATGGCGATCGTGATTAAAGTGTCTAAAGTGTTACTAAAGTGTCTATTGTGCGTTACATTTAGATCTGTCTAGTGCAGAACTCAGTGACCTCGTGCTAGACTGAAGTCATGGACCCCTTCAGTGATGGGGAACTCGCTTTCTGCATATAATCTGTGCCCAGTTTGAAAAAACGTTTTGTTCCTACACTCTAAAAAATGCTGGGTTGTTTCAACCCAACTTTGGGTCAAAGACTACAATGCATAAAAAGCAATAAAATAATTCATAAAATGTTCTCAGCTTTTTTAAGTCTGTGCAGCCTACAAGAACATGACGAGCCATTTCACCACACAAAAAAACATTTTATTTATTTTTTTAAATATAGGCCTATTCTATTAATCAACATTAATAATCATTATTACAATATCAAGAGTAATAATCAACAATAAAGGTTTGTCATAATATTGCAATTCTGCCCTGTAATGAATTCCTGATTTATTATTATTATATTTTTTAAATTTATTTTATAATCTATATAGTTTATACAGGCTATGGTTGTGTTTATACAGGTGCATCACCTTTGAGCAGCATTATACAATCAATGTAAAGAAACACGCCATGACAAACGCATCTTCTACTCCACCTTTGCACTGTAAAGTTGGCTTTTGTTCATGCTGATGTTGATTTTTTTTCTTCATAATAGTCTATTCTTTTTTTATATACTTTTTTATTGAGAACAAAGAACAAAAAGTCATCATGGGTGTTACAATGTCAAATCATTTTTCACAAAGCTTGTTACATTTTTCCAATTTGCATAATAGTCTATTCTGGTTTGTATTGCGTCTGATTGAGGTAATTTAAAAAAAAACAGACACATTTAATAAGGTAATCATAACAACTGCCTTTGCAAATTTAAAAATGCCCAGGAAATCATTCCAAGGGAGCAAATATTGCACTTTAATAGAGAAAAAAACACTAATTTAATTTCTGACCCTGATATGACAATAATCATTTGCTATTGTATTGTCATACATTATCAAATGGCCTCACTACAGTACGATGCATGTTTAATTCGAGTTATGTATAAAATTATTTACCTTTGTTCAAGTTGTCTTTTTATGTTCAGAGGTTGCTCTTTCAAAGCTCAGCTCAAGATAAGAGACAGAAAACAATTGGATAGGAGAGAGAGGAACCAGACCGGGAAAGAACCTTCAGTCGGGACTTGAACTCTGAGTTTTAAGTCTATTTTAAGGATAATGGATAGAGTTAAACTTAAAGGGATAGTTCACCCAAAAATGAAAATTAGCCCATAAATTACTCACCCTCAAGTCATCCTAGGCGTATATGACTTTCTTCTTTCAGACAAATCCAGTCGGAGTTATATTAAAAATTGTCTTTGATCTTTCAAGCTGTTTAATGCCACTCAGCGGGTGTTAAATAAGTTAAATAAACTTTAATATGGATATGGATATATGAATATGGATATTTTTCTTACAAAAACGCATGGATTCGCTACAGGAGGACTTTGTTCACCCCCCGGAGTCGTGTGAGACACTTTTTTTATGGATGGGCGCTTTTTATTTAACTTCTTTTGGACTGATGCATGCAACACCCGCTGAGTGCCATGGCTTGACTGGCTTAATCTACACAACATGCTGTTTCCCCGTCCTCTTTTCATCCTCCGCTGTTGTCTTTACTCTTTGCAGAAGTCAGCGTCTGATGCATCATTCTAAGGTGCGCTTCCCAGAGGCAAGACGTTTCTTTCTCTGCATGTGGATGTCTCTATTCACTGCTTATATCTTAAACAGAGCAGAAATCAAATTCCAGGGAATGCCCATTAATGCATAATGAGGCAGCAGTAGAGCTTGTTTAATTTCAGCCCACATGTATATTTTAGATGAATAAGAGTTCAAACAAATGGCTCTTGTCCTTCAGTGTGTGCCTTTGGGTGCTGGGTTTAAAAGAATCAAGCATACTAACGAATCTCCAGCTTTTGTAGACGTCCTCCGTGCCACATTTATGCAGTACAGTATGCTGTTTATTATTATTTGCTTTCCTTTAGCGCTGATTTTCTTGCTTTTTCTTTCTTTATTTCCACATGATGTGAGAATATTCTTCACAGGTTCAAACATTGCTCTTTCATGAGGGCTTGTGGTGCAGAAAAGACACATCACAAATGAGATCGTACACATCTCGGCTGCTCCTTCTATAGACATCAGCGAGTTTCAATGAAGATCAAACAGAGATTAAAGCAGATCAAACAGACGTTTCTCATTAGAGAAAGACCAGAGTATTCTTTTCTCCTCACTTAGGTTTCAGAACAGATTTCTGTTGATCTATCTCTATTTTCAGAGACAAAGTCCACCCTCTATGTTTCTCCTTTAGACGAAATCCACTGATTTCAGTGAGAGAAAACTGAATGAAGATTTTTCTTACATGAATGCTAGAATGAATAGTGATATTAAAACTTACACTAGTTTAGCTATAATTTCCATAAGGTGAAGATGAATGCTGCCTGTATCCTCTCTGGGAAGCGTTTCCCTTTTCTGATCAATCCAGCAACAGTATTTGTAATATATGCACAATTTAATATTTTAACTTCTGTCAGTGTTTTGCTAATTGAAACCATTATGATGGTAAAGAACAGCCAGCTTTAATTTGCATGTATTTACCTCTATAGCCATTAACAATGTGTGTCCCTGCAGCACAAAAGCAGTGTTAAGTCGCTGGGGGATATTTGTAGCAATAGCCAACAATACATTGTATGGGTCACAATTATTGATTTTTCTTTAATGCCAAAAATCATTAGGATATTAAGTAAAGATTATGTTCCATGAAGATATTTTGTAAGTTTCTTACTGTAAATATATCAAAACTTAATTTTTGATTAGTAATATGCATTGCTAAGAACTTAATTTGGACAGCTTTAAAGATGATTTTCTCAATATTTAGATTTTTTTGCACCCTCAGATTCCAGATTTTCAAATAGTTGTATCTCAGCCAAATATTGTGCTATCCTAACAAACCATACATCAATGGAAGCTTATTTATTCAGCTTTCAGATGATGTATAAACACCTCTTGGCCAGGTGTGTCATTGCATCATTAGCTTCTGCACGAAACGCTTTAGAGCTGATTTTATGCGTGACATTTGCAGTCTGTTGTTGTTGTCTCTCAGTGTAGATTTGGGGGCGAGGCTTTCACGAGGATGTCGCATTTCAATTTGTGCGTCGGTCTGGTTGAGTCAGTAAGGTGTGTATTTATTCAGCAGGAGAACTGCATTTGTATTCAATTCATCATCCTTTGTAAGATGGCAGTGTGTTTAAATCCAGGCCGAACAATCTCAATCCCCTCGCCACATCTCCCTCATCTCTCTCTCTCCTTTTCCGAACGTGCGCTGCATGAGAAGCGAGGCAGACGATTGAGTCGCAATTTCTCTGCGCCGCTTTCATGCCCTTCTGTTTCATCATGACACTATTTGTCACCATTCTTTTCAAACTCCACCTTCTCTTTTCCACTGACGCTTGCATTTGAACCGCAACATTTTATCATCTTCCTCTAGGTTCATCTTCATTTCATTCTCTTTTCATTTGTCAGTTCCTGCAAACCACAAACCTGACTTCCTCTAACCCTTTAATCCCAAATCATTCCTTTAGCTGACACAATCCTGTAATAGCCTTGAATGCAAATACAAATACAAAAATAAAAAAGAGCAGCCAACCATGAACTGATAAATACAAGGAATTTCTGAGTCAAAATTGTTTCTACACCATTTTTTTTTCTGTGTGTTGGAATGAACAGGTAAACACAAACAAAAATGACTAACTGCACCTTTAAATTATTTTTTAATTTTAAATTCATAATTTAAAAGGTAGATGCAATTTTAATCATGTAATTAATTAGATATTTTATTAAATTAAAAACATGGTTGTTTTTGTCCCCACCACTTTATGAAATAACCTGCAGCAAGGATATATCTAATACAGAAGAAACATCTCCAGTTGTTGAGCAGGATTTTCATTTTAGAAATGTGTGTTATAATGAGAGGCAATGCTACAATCTGTTATCAGTCACAGAAAGCGAGAGTGGCGATGTTCTCTCTAGCACAGGCAGCTTGAAGACATGCGCTCAAATCTATCATCAATTCTGTGGCTTGCTATCTGTTTTAGTGAAATCAAAATACAATGCAAATGAGTGTGTCCTGAATCATGATATACTACATGCACGTATCTTATAACAACTTCAAACTTAAAGGGGTCATGAACTGAGAAATCAAATTTCCCTTGATCTTTTGACATATAAGAGGTCATTGTACTATAAAAACATCCTGTAAGTTTCAGAACTCAAAACTTTCTCGTTAGTCTAAAAACAGCTTTTATTGAAACCAAGCTCAGAAAACGGCTGGTTTTGCAATGTGCCACTTTATGACGTAATAGTGTGGCTAAGCTCCGCCTTCACAAGAGAAGATCAACGCCTGCTTCTACATCACTGCCTCTTTAGCCCCGCCCACTGATTCTACATCACTGCCTCTTTAGCCCCGCCCACTGATTTTACATCACTGCCTCTTTAGCCCCGCCCACTGATTCTACAGCACTGCCTTTTTAGCCCCGCCCACTGATTTTACATCACTGCCTCTTTAGCACCGCCCACTGATACGCACTTGTAGCAGAAGAAAGACGCAAACACAGGATTACTCCATCAATAGAACCATACAGATGACATTACAAGATCACAACACACTGTGTAGTGTAAGCTGTGAAAAACAGCCTTCCTTTTGATCCTAACATATCTAGATCGGACGCGAGCGCAGAAGTGGCGCAATTGCTTGTATGTCAGAAATAGAGCGGGACATCAGTTTACTGTCAGGGATTTGTTGTGTCAATCCGTGCCGCATCCAGTGTGGACAGAATCGCCGATTATAATGGGTTCTGTTGTCTAGAGAAGCGTCCGGTGTAAACACGGGGAAAAATGAGCTAAGAGCTCCAGATCGCGTCAGTGAAACACTGTTTGTTTGTTTGCTTTACTTTGCTACGGATTCATTTTTAAACAGGACAGTATGATGCAGGTTTTTCAGAGAGACTGAAAGTAAATCACTCTTGTTGCTCTACTGTTTGAATGAAATGTCTGTTAATTTTTTTTTTACTTCAAAGCTGACTTTACACATTCATTTTCATGCTAAATACTACTAGTAAAGTTTTTAGTAATTGTATTAAATTACTAATTAAAACTTTTACGCTTTATTTCGATAGTCCACTTTAGATATTCTAAATATAAGTACCGTTTGCAACTTCATGTCAATAACTAATTAATACTGAGTCAGTCTATGAATACTCTCATGACTCTTTAATCTCTACCCCATACCTAAACTTATCAACTACTATCCATTAATAAGCAGCAAATTAGGAGTTTATTGTGACAAAAGTCATAGTTAATAGTCGGTTAATAGTGAGAACTGGTCCCCAAACTAAAGTGTGACCAGTCTTATGTTTGTTATTAGCTCAAAACACTTTTAACACGTGCATGATTTGTAAACTAATACATTTTGATGTTTGCATCACACAACCAGCTCCATATGTATGGCTTTTACTGATGTTGTAAACTTGCTTGATATCTCAAGTGGCACAGGATTAAACATGAGTCATGATAAAAGAGCTCAAAGTCTTGTAGAAGCAAGCTAAAGCAACCTACAGTCTAGGGTAGTTGTAGAAGCAAGCTACAGTCTAGGGTAGTTGTAGAAGCAAGCTACAGTCTAGGGTAGTTGTTTAGATTAGGTGGTAGGCTTTTTTTTTTTCAAACGTTATTTTTCATCACATTTCATTTCTAAACTGCCACAATACACACAACACAACAACCAACATAACAAAACGTTGCCAGATTCACACTCATCATTGGATTCAAATTGAATGGGCAAATATTGTCATTTATCAATACCTGTCTTGGATGTCTTTGGATCGTGGGGGAAACTGGAACACCTATAGAGGAAACCCACATGCAAACTCTACACATAAAGGCTTCCTGACTTAAACAAGGACCTTCTTGCTCCACGAAATATAAGTAAACACATAAGCATATATCTTCTGCCTTGTCTGCTCATCTTGATTTCACTGGAGAATTATCTTGGAGAACACATGCAATGCTGCCTTACAATTTGGCCAAAGCAAGGTATCATAGAAGGCAGCCGGAATAATCTTTGTTTCACAATCATATGATGCCCGAAAATGTTATGTTTAGTTAGGCAGCTCACTAGGTTTTGAAATTCGTTTTATTTAGACATGCAAATTCATCAGTAACTGCTTATTTAATATGGATGATGACCACATACTGTCCAAATCAACTGACAATTCCAAAGTAATCTGAAAACAGGACAACAAAGACTAACGTACCATTGTAAGTTTGACTTGGACATCATGTCTGTCAATAGCAGGATAAGCTAGCCAGAGAGAGTGGGATAGAAGCAGATAACAGAGAGAGAGCTCTTACTTCTGACACCAAAGCCGTGTAGGTGCTGTTTCAGCTCTGAGGGAGATCTGCCAGTGAAAGAAAATGGACTCCACATTGACTCACTGGATCTCTTTCCTGCTGTTGACGGCGAGCACGCCGCTTCTCATTGGGTTGGTGTTTGAGAATCAGTGAGATGCAACACTGTACATCCAGAGCGGATTTATTCCAGAGGACTGACAGTCCATGCAGAATGTTCAGGAAAGTTGGGATTCGTACGGAGGTTCCAATCAGTAAAAAGATGTGTCAGGAAGTGCTTGAAACATTTTAACCGGCAAAAAGAAATGTCAATAAAATGGCCCTCAGAATGGAAAAACTATAAGATATCTCACCCACGTTCCTCATGAATTCCAACAAGCCACTTCAGTGGCAAGCCAGTATTTCAAATCCTCTTTCATGGCATGCAAGCTTGCAAAATATCTGACTTCTTTTCCTCATGCAGAATGAAAAGCCACAAAACGGAGTTATTCGTAATTACGTGCCATTGTTCACTATCATTGTTCAGTTCTGGCTTTAGGAAAGAGGCGTCCTCAGATGTCCTCGCTAACTGAAGTGGAGTCTCTTCTGTTTTGCCGGACCAATCAGGGAAAAAGCACATTCATCATTTCTTTGTTTATTCCAAAGGGAGGTTGTTCTGTAGACAAAACAAAAGGGAATATTAAATAATCAGATACAAGCTAGCGTCGCTAACAGTTTTCAGTGATGGCCGCTTCAAAGATACATCACACTTACAGTATAGCCCTGCTGATGTTTCCTATGAAAGGAAATGGGTCAGTTGTTAAAGAATTTGGATAAAGAGTGAATGGATTCGAAGAAACCAGAGTAGTAAAACCTTGCAGGGAAAATCAGGTGGTCTAACAGCTCGACCAAGGTGAAACTACACCATCATGACCATAACTTGACCGTCTAGAAAACAGCTGAAACAATAACGATATATAAACATCAGACGTCATGTTTATTCATGAAGGATGTTGTAATAGTACACTAGTATGCACGTATGCAAACATCAGCCATTATATGTGTTCATGAGGGATAATGCATCGGTATGTTTTGTGTGATGTCAGTCTTATGTAATAATTTCTCATGTCCTGTTTATTTGTTTAGTTCAACGTTCTTTCTCATGCAGAAAAGTCTAAATTTACATTGTAACATTAATGAATTTACTCTAGCACAGCGGATATCAGTAAAGCAATGTGCAAAAAACTAAAGAAATGATTAACATGTCGGTAAATCTAGAGGTACATCTGCTTTAAAAAGTATCACGCATTCGAATATGGCCAGAATGTGCAGAAACGGGTTCAAATTCATCGTCTTAACACAGTAAAACTGTGCGTCTTTACCAAGCGGCAACCTCCCGCTCTCTCTCGTGATGCCAACACGGAAGTGACTAAAACTGCAATTCATCGACTGGCCGCTAGAGGCTGGCTCCAAAAGGGAGTCAATCCCATAGACTCCCCATGTTAAAATGCCCAACTTTACAGCAGAAAAAAATATGTTTACAGCCTGGTACAAAAAGTGGTTTTGGTCTATATAGCTAATTTTGCTCTTCGTGACAACTGTGAGGGGGGTGAATTTTTTTATAACTCATCCGTGAAAATTTTATTAAGCCTTAAAGTTCTGCATCATTAAGGGCGTGGCCACTTGAGTGACAGGTGGATTGCCGCTGCTGTCACCACCGTCGAGCTAGGTGGGCGTGGTTTCAGCAACCAGCTCCCGCCTCTTTGCCCATTTTCGATTATCCGGGAGTGATGCGCGGTGACGCGCTGCCAAGATGGCGACACCCGGCTCCGCCTACTTTAGGTTTCAATAATGTTCTTCAGAAACCTACGAGTGACGTCACGGACACTACGTCCATGTTTTTTATACAGTCTATGGTCTTTACATGTACGAAAGGAATGCGGTGAAAACTGACGTCTTAACACAGCCAGAATGTCTACACATACAAAAGAAACATGTTCAAAACTGCTGCATTAACACGGACAAACATAGCGTGTTGACATGGCCAAATTTCACACGTTCCGTTTTAAAGACTTTTGGCGCCATCCACCTTCCATAACACTGTAAGTTGATGAGTTGATTTAATCACATTTTAATGGGCCTCTTAGAGTCATAGAGATTTTATGTCGGGTAGAATCTGCGATTTCTCATCCAGTTTGTTTGCTGGCTTCCATGTATGCAGTGTTTTCGCCAACTGGAAACACAGGGTGTCAAAATACAACTGGGTAAATTGGCAGTGGGCGGAATCACACAGACCAAAACAAAAACAGATATTCCGACACTGAACGCGCATTTCAAAGCAAAATAACTGACTGTATCACAAGTATGTGAACTTAGCATGTTTCCTCATTTCAAAATAATATTTGATCTATTTGAATCGCAAAGTCAATTTTGAGGAAAAAATCGAGTTAAAGTTTTCTGAAGGTTCCAAAGCAAAATCACCTAGCAAACATACCTTAAAATCTCTGGTAATACCACCAAATTCGGCACACGCCAATCTACAGGAAAAATACTGTATATGTTCAACTTTTTGATTCCACAATTCACCGCGCAGGGTGTTTTGACCAATCACAAAAGATGCGTGGAATCTTCACTTGCCTCACAATTCGATTCAATCACGATTCAGAGGGTAACTATTTGACTATAAAATGATTCTCGATACATCTTTTCCTCCAGTTCTTTTCTTATTAATAATTACTATATTAATCATAATATACATGTGTTATTTTATCTTCGTTATAAAAATAAGAATAAAGATGAAAAGAAACAGTAGAACAAATATAAGAAAGAAACAAATTAAATTAACAGTGCTTTACTTTCTTAACATCAATCAAGTCCCACACTTTATTTTCTCATTCCTGCATGTTCCTTTCAAAACCAAACGTCAGACGCAAGTGCTTTGCTTCCGATGGACAAACACAAGTTTTTTAAAACAAAGAGGGTACTCCTCTCAGAAAATGTACACATATAAAGATAATTTTAGATGTTTAATTATTATTTGGAGCATTGGGATCTCCAGATAAGGGCTCAATGAACTCAATTCGACCAAAGCTGACATGTTTCCCTTTGTTTTGCCTGAAGATAGTAATTAGCTTGTGTGCATTCTGACTCATTTTGGCATTCATAACTTTTTAAAGACTTGAATATTGGCAATGTAAAGAAGGATTGCTTGTGGATGTGTCACTGCACCTTTTAGCGACAGAAGATTTCAAAACCTGTCAGTCGATCTTAATACTGACAGTCACTCTCAATAGAGTTCAGAATCTGCCAATAAAACGTATCCATTCGGCCTGAAGCCAGAAAGCTGAATGGCTATAAAAATGCTAAATTTAATCTAATAGAATTGAATCCTCTGACCTCTATGTAAAATGCAAAGGGTAAGAAAAGACACTTCAAACCATACAAATGCAGAGTTATCCAATATCCTTTCAAAATGATTAAAATATCCCAAGAGATGCTCAGAGGTTGTTCATTCATAGCTCAGAATACTTAATGGAGTTCTCGGATACTGTTCATCAATCTAATTAAATCATTCATTCAAATGTGTTTTTGAGAAATAAAAATAGAAACATGTTGCCATGCATGTACATCAAGAAAGTTATAATCAAGTTATAATCAACTACTGTATTTCTGCGGCTAGACATTTCTCTTTCTTTTGAGTTCAGGCTAAAATCTCCGGCTAAAGTCTTTGGTGTTTTGGAAAATCAGAGCAATTTGTGAAACTGTTTAGCAAATGCATTTAATCTCACTGCTGTCTAATAGAAACGATTAAGATCTTATTTCATCATCTCATTATTTCATCGTCTCATTATTTTTTCTTTCCTTTGGGAACTTTTGCAGACAGCAAACTGGGGTGAACTTAAATCTAAATGTGTGATCTGTAGTGAATTTGTGCATTTTGCATGCATTCATCTTTCAACATTTATCTATCACAAACGGACACATGCATGGTACACTTGTGACAGTATTAGAGTCTTAACCCCTGGAAAAACTGGTCAATCTGACCTTCCATTTACCAGGAAAGAACATTAAACATCTTAGGTTGAATTTCACATCTATTTCACACTATTATTTTAATCCTTATGTCAAGAAAATTAGGCATATTTTAAGATCATTAATATTATGATGCACTGTAATGTTATTTTCTTGAAAAGCAAATTTTCCACCAGAAATCTCATTAGGATTTTCTTTCTGTTTGAGTTTGTTTGTAATCCTTATTGTTCTCACTGATGATTCTCATTAGATTTTATTACTGTAGCACTGTAATAAAAAATTAATACAGTCTGGACATAATGATATTTTAGATTAAAATTAGCATATTGAAGGCAGTACAGGAAATGGCTCTCGTGATCTATATATTTCTTTAATATTACATTACAACATTATAGTAATGAGAGAGAATGGGCATGTTTAAAAGTCATGAAAATAATGTCACAAGGGAAGGGAAATTTTATTTGAATTGCAGTTGTGCAACAATAAAATGGGCACTTACAGTACATACACATACTATATATACTAATTCATTATTCTTATTAACACATCTTATTAATATTGTTTATAATCATATGATTATGGTTAATTCATACAGACAAAAATATAAGTGCATTATTTAAAACTACTATGGAAGTTTGTTTCTGCCACTGAATAAAAAATAAAAACAAGGAAACTGAGACTTTTTATCTCACAATTCTGACTTTTTTAAATCAGAATTTCGAGATATAAACTTGCAATTGCAAGTTCTAAAGTTGGAATTGTAAGATATAAACTCATAACTAGGATTTATAGAGTCAGAATTGCAGGATATAAACGTTCAATTGCAAGTTATAAAGTATAACTCTGAGGGGGAAAAAAAACTATTTTCTCACAATTTCGAGTTTATATCTCGCAATTCCAACTTCATAACACACAATTCTGAGAAAAAAGTCAGAATTGTCATATAAAAAGTTGCAATTGCCTTTTTTATTTTTTATTCAGTGGCGAAAACAAGCTTCTATAAACTACACTTACAGAAATTAGTGTACGTGAATCTCTTTGAATTTCTTTCCATCTTATTTTAGCTTGGCTGCTATCTAAATTAAAATAGAATTTTCAGTTCTGAAACACACACACACACGCACACACTCACACACACACACACACACACACACACACACACACACAGCATTGCTTTAATTCTCAATTCATCGTTTAGTGAGAGATGAGAAAATGAGGAATGATGAAGACTGGGAGGAAGGGAGATGGGCTGTGAACTCTGTGAATACATTGGAGGATGGAATTACTGTCAGATGGAGGAATGTTTGAATTAATTGCATGCAGAAATCATATACTGACAAGAAACAGTGTAAAAACCTGAGAACCCAACTCGCTGTCTGTGTGTGTGTGTGTGTGTGTGTGTGTGTGTGTGTGTGTGTATATAAAGCACTCTGTGTGTGTGTGTGTGTGTGTGTGTGTGTGTGTGTGTGTGTATATACAATGCACTGTGTGAACAGTAAAAAATGAAGGGGGCATGCATGCAGTGTTTGTCATCTTATTGCATTATTAAAACAATCTATCTGTCATACCTATAACCCATCTGGCTCAAATCTCTGAATCATATTCTCTGCTCATAGTTTAAAATATCCTGGGTTGAAGAAAATAAATGATTATAAATGCACATTTAGACACAAAAAGAAAGGAACACTTGTCATGGTCACTTTTCAGCATGAAAATCAAATAAGAAATGAGAATAGAATCTCATTAAAAAAACACAAATTGATCCTAGAGAATTAGTTAATTACAGACCGATCTCAAATCTCCTTTTTCTGTCAAAGATATTAGACAAGGTAGTCTCCTCACAACTATGTTACTTCTTATAGAAAAATGGTATCTGTGAGGATTTCCAGTCAGGATTTAGACCGTATCATAGTACTGAGACTGCTCTCATCAGAGTTATTAAAGGCCTGCTCTTATCATCTGATCGTGGTTGTATTTCTTTATTCGTGCTATTGGAGCTTAGTGCTGTGTTTGGCATTATCTACCACAACATTCTTTTGAATAGACTAGAAAATTATGTTGGCATTACTGGAATTGCATTGTCATGGTTAAAATATTACTTCTGACCGTCATCAATTCGTAGCAGTGAATGATGAGATATCATATCAATCACAAGTGCAGTATAGAGTACCACAAGGCTCAGTACTAGGACCATTATGGTGACTAACATGGTGTTAGCTTTCACTGTTATGCTGATGATACTCAGCTCTATATTTCTTCACGGCCCGACAAAACATACCAATTCGCAAAAAAAACTGTATGACTAGAAATTTCCTACTGCTAAATTCTGAAAAGACAGAGATGTTAAAATTAAAACCTGCATGTTATAACCTAGAACACTGTCTAATACTTGATGGCTGCTCTGTCAATTCCTCGTCATCAGTTAGGAACCTAGGTGTGCTATCTGATAGCAATCTTTCCTTAGAAAGCCACGTTTCTAGCATTTGTAAAACTGCATTTTTCCATCTCAAAAATATATCTAAATTACGACCTATTCTCTCAATGTCAAATGCAGAAATGTTAATTCATGCGTTCATG
>NW_015547674.1:518661-519610 GCF_001515605.1 Sinocyclocheilus anshuiensis
GTTAGATTATTGTAATGCTTTATTGGGTGGTTGCTCTGTGCACTTCATAAACAAACTCCAGCTGGTCCAAAATGCAGCAGCTAGAGTTCTTACTAGAATCAGAAAGTATGACCATATTAGCCTGGTTCTGTCAACACTGAACTGGCTCCCTTTTAAACATCATATACATTTTAAAATCTTGCTAATTACTTATAAAGCCCTGAATGGTTTAGCTCCTCAGTACTTGAGCGAGCTCATATTGCATTATAGTCATTCACGTCCACTGCTTTCTCAAAACTCTGTCCATTTGATAATACCTAGAATATCAAAATCAGCTGCGGCCGGCAGATCCTTTTCCCATTTAGCGCTCAAACTCTGGAACAATCTACCTGTCTACAGTCTGTCAGTTTAAATCTAGATTAAAGACCCATCTCTTTAACCTGGCATACACATCGCATTTCTATCGTTCAAATCCATTAAAGGATTGTTAGGCTGCATTTATTAGGTCAACCGGAACCAGGAACACTTCCCATAACACCCAATGTACTTGCTACATCGTAAGAATCAGATGGTGGATCAGCACCTCGACACGACCTCTACCCTCTACAGCGTCAGCGGAGACCATGTCAACTAGATGTGCCCCAGAAACAGATCCCCTGCGAAGACCTCAGACCTCATATAATCATCGGGACAAGACCATGGGAACCAGACAAGTCCTCTGCACCTGTGTTGCAGCCTGGAATTAAACCACGCCATGCTGGTTTGGTCTGGCCAGAGGAGAACTGGCCCCCTGATTGAGCCTGGTTTCTCCCAATGTTTTTTCTCCATTTCTGTCACCGATGGAGTTTTGGTTCCTTGCCGCTGTCGCTTCTGGCTTGCTCAGTTGGGGACACTTAATTTTCAGCGATATCGTCGACTTGATTGCACAGATACTATTTAAACTGAACTGAGCTGGATAATGACATTGGTG
>NW_015547674.1:524359-527357 GCF_001515605.1 Sinocyclocheilus anshuiensis
TTTGGTTCCTTTGGCTTGCTTAGTTGGGGACGCTTGACTGATTGCACAGACACTACTGGAAGAGAACTGAACTGGATGATGACATGACATCACTGAATCAATGATGAACTGACTTTAGCTGGAAATTGAGTGTTTACTATTGTCCTCTTGCATTATCAACACACTATTTTCCAGCTTGGCTCTGTAAAGCTGCATTGACAGAATTTGTATTGTATAAAGCGCTATACAAATAAAGGTGACTTGACTTGACTTGTAAGGTGACTTCATTTGTTTTATGCAATATATCTTATTATTGCACATTGCATGATGTTATTATAGGCTATAGGGTGAACTCAGCCAAAGCATGCCACTTTGTAATTTAGATACCCAGGTTCTTTTCTTTTCTTGCCTTTCTTAACTTTAACGACCTACGTCTACTGACCAGCCAATAAAAATGCAACATGAAATGGTGCGTTGATCAACGCGACATGGCGCTAAAACATAAAACTGCTAACCTCAAACACAGCTACCTCTTTTTTAAAGCACACATAAAAAGTACAACTGCCAAACTGTGATTCGTCATACTCTTTTTGTTTACCACTAGCACATACTGATGACTTTTTATTCTTCAATAGTGACTTAAAGAAAAAATAGAGTCACTAGGTGTCATCATCGTACAGTCTGCATACAGATCCATGTCGCACAGTGTGATTTGTAATGCACTTATAATATTGCTGAAATCATGCAGTGTGTAGAAGGCTTTGAGCATATAAAGTGAATAAACTAGTCTCCATCAGCTCACCTTTTTACATGAAGAGAAACCATAAAAACCTTAATTTGGCCCCTGAATCAGTTCATTCATCAGAGGATCAGATATGCCACTATTTTGGCTCATTTCTGATTGGAGTGACTGTCAGGCGTCTGAAAGTGAGTTTTGATTGAGTAACTTTGTAGATCTGTGCTGCTCGAGTCAGATCAGTCTGATTTGGTGAACCGGTTCATCTGATTCACCAAAATGAACCGGTAGTTCAAAAGAATGATTCGCGGGAATGAGCCACAGGTTAATTTAGTGTTCCTTGATATGCCTTTTTTAATTCTCAAAAACTGGTAGCTGATGACTTGCCTTTTATAAATCACCAAGTACCACGCTTTCAGCTAAAAATCTTCTTCACTGTCCTACTGAAGAAAAAACAAAAACATTTATTCAGTGTGAATATATCAATTAAAAATATTCCAGGGAAAGACATTTTTTCATGCACACATAGGTAAATCCGTGCCGTGCTGCTGTAGGCATGCAGTTTGCTATTAATTAGCCGTGGGAGTAACGGAAAGTGCAGTAACCTGAAATGATTGGATGCCACACACATAAACACATACAGGGTGATGTGAGCAGACTCTTAATGCACTGAGGCATAATAGTCACTCAGAGAGAGATCTGAGGAGTAGAGCGAGATGAGAAACCACACTGCTGTTCAAGCACCTCCACAGCGACGCGTGCCAAACCACCAAATGAGACCCAGTCAGAGGCAGATACACACAGGAGGGATTCATCGTCTGTGAATCCTCTTTCTCCACCATTGCTATTTATTCCTTTTGTTACTATCGGTGTCATTTTGGGCCTTCTACAATACATTTATTTTCTTCTGAGTTCTGTCTGTCTCTCTTCCTCAGAGTTTTGGTATGACTCATTCAGCTAACAGAGAACAGAAAAAAAGCTCAAAGACAATATTAATAGAAACTTAAAGATGGGAACATGTAAACGAAAACGAGGGTTTTTCATGATACCATTATTTCTGAATGAAAAAGAAAAATAGGCAGAAAGAAAAATATGTGTTAGTTCTGTTGGAAAGAAAACTAAATCTAATGAGATGTCTTTAAAGGTGAAGTGTGTAATTTTTTTGATGAGTGTAAATTTTTCTTTCTGCATATGCAGATGCTGCTAGAATGAAGCCATCCGTAGGTTGATACCCATGATACGTGTAAACACTGCGGCTCAGACTGTGCACAGATTTGCAGTTTGCATTCAAAAGTCTGAGATCTTAATATGAACTCCAATATTTCTCATAATATTCTCTTATTTTAGGAGACCCATCTGCATAACTGAAAACTTAGCAGCGCTTTTAAGAAGCTAAAGTGGTAGGTCATAAAGACATGCTACATGGGACTATTGAACATGAATAATTATAACAATTTTTTTTAATTACGTCAACTTTGAACTAAAATTGAGTTAAATTAACTAAAAGATTTGTTCACCAAATGAATAGCAGGCACTCTAAATGAAAAAGAAGAATATATAGATATGGACATATTCCAAACGCAATTGCAAACCTTGCATTACTCTTTGCGTTTTTGCTTTTCGCGAATGCACGGTGACTGTCAAATTTCAAATGGAAAAGCAAAGTCCATGTGCAACTGTATTTCCCAGTCAGAGTGTAAAGAGTGAGAGATCTTGAGACAGGTGAAAAGCGTTTGGTTAATGGTGAATATTGACCTATTTCTCTGTCACGAATGTTGATGATGATGATCCGTGGTCTTCCACCTGCTCGCCACCAGAGGTCACCTTCTGATTACATTGACTCTCACACCACACAAACTGTTGCATGTCACCCTGGACTACATTTCCCATGCTCCATTGCACTGATTGGACTCACCTGCAGCCAATCACACACACACACACTATATAACAACCACTCAAATCCTTCTCTAATCGCCGAGTATTGTCTGCGTTTATCACTCTCCTAGTGGTAGCACTTTACAGAGCCAGTATCCTGTCTGAGTTTAGTCTAGTTCCTAATTCTAGTCCTGTTTCGTAACGTCTAGTTTTGCCTGATTGTCTGTTCCTGATAACCTGCCTGTCTTGGATTTCTCTCTCGTCTTCTTGTTTGGATTCTGTTCGCACCTCGCCTGGATTAATATCTGTCTGTGGATTACTCGCCTGCCTCATCCTTTGGATTATGTTCGCCGTTGATCGACCTATGCCTGTTTATTGGATCACTCTTCTGTCTTGCCCTCTAAATAC
>NW_015547674.1:527764-528059 GCF_001515605.1 Sinocyclocheilus anshuiensis
TGTGTGTGTGTGTGTGTGTGTGTGTGTATACACACACACACACAGACACAGTCATTTTCATCATGTTTCAACGCCGTTTCCAGCATTTCTTTCTCAGGACTTTCCAACACACACTGTAAAAAAAAACACTCAGGTTAATCAAACCCACTCTAACGTCCACCTTAAAAAAAAAAAAGACCCTCACATACTCTCACCCCGCTGCACACGCTGCCAGCTATCATTTCCCAGTGGAAATGATGAGGTGGCTAGAAATAAACAGGCAATTTAAGTGCTGGACACTTCAGTGATCCATCTC
>NW_015547674.1:528149-530651 GCF_001515605.1 Sinocyclocheilus anshuiensis
CCCCACACACACACACACACACACACACACACACACAGACAGACACACACACACACACAATTTAGAGTGTGAGACTTGCCCCCACACACATTTGCTGCTGAAGTTAAAGTCTGTCAAGGTGGGAAGCCAGCAAGGTCAGTGCATCAATGGAGAAGAGATGAAAGAGAAATAACAAGAGTTTTGTTGAAGACAGCTGTAGTTACAGTCGAGCTGCTCTCAATTGCTGAACACAGTCATGTTCAGGAGGCTGAAAAAACACAATTAAACCCACAAAAATCTAATCCCTTTTCAAACTGGTTGTGAATTCACAAATTCATTTTTTTTCCCTCCACATTGTCTTTGCTAAACACTCATATGTGATCATATTCACCTTAAAATGTAAAATATTTTCTCAAAGGATATGCTTAAATCATAAAAATGAATTAATAAATAATTTCTAAAAAAAAAAAAAAAACACTTACTAAAAAATATGTAATATTTTATTTTTTTACTTGCATGACATTTGACTATTAACCAACATCAGAGCAGGGTTATTATAATTAAATCAACTTTAAAAACTAAAATAATAATAATAATAATAATATTAATAATAATAATAATAATGAAGAAGAAGAAGAATTATTATTATAATTATTAAATACAATTTTAAATAAATAAATACATATAAATAAATAAAATATCATTACCTGAAATGAAATGAAACAGAAATTAAATTACCTAATTCAGCTAGTTGCTGTCACGAATCCGGTCCGTGGCCTTCCGGCTGATTGCCACCAGAGGTCGCTCTCCCATTACATTGACTACATGGATCCGCACGCCTCTCGTCTCGTCAGCTTCGTTACGGAATACTCGGCCGCACAAGGATCCAGCAGCTTTTCAGAGGAACATTGGCCAGGTATGGACACGGCAAGGATTTTGTTAGCCCTTAGACAGGGCCCGCGATCACTAGAGAACTATGTTCGCGAATTTTTAGCCATAGCACACTATTCTGATCTACCAGACTGTCTTTTGATAGAGTTTTTTTGTGATGGCCTTAATCAACCTCTACGATCTGAGCTTAGGGTCCGCGTTCGTCACTGAGTTGTTTTTTGGATTTTTCTTTGTTGACGGTTGGCTCTCCATTCACTGTGGGTATCGCGGAGGAACGCGACCCCGCACTCACTCCTGTAATGGCCCCCGCACTAGATTACGCTCTCAAAATGTCGGCGACAGATGAGCCTGATCACAAAATGGCGGACACAACAGCGCCCCGTCAAGTCACAGCTGATCGTCAAGAGTCAAGTCAAGTCATAGTTGATCGTCATGAGTCAAGTCAAGTCACAACTGCTCTTTCTGAGTCCCATCAAGTCACAGTTTATTATCATGAGTCTAGTCAAGTCACAGCTGATATTCATGAGTCTAGTCAAGTCACAACTTGGCTCTCTATTCACTGTGGGTATCGCGGAGGAACGCTACCCCGCACTCACTCGTGTAATGGCCCCCGCACTAGATTACGCTCACAAAATGGCGGCCACAGATGAGCCTGATCGCAAAATGGCGGACACAACAGCTCCCCGTTATGTGAAAGTTGATCTTCATGAACCAAGTCAAGTCACAGTTGATCGTCATGAGGCAGGTCAAGTCACAGCTGATCTTCCTGAGTCAAGTCTAGGCACAGCTGATCTTCATGAGGCAAGTCAAGTCACAGTTGATCGTCATGAGTCAAGTCTAGTCACAGCTGATCTTCATGAGTCTAGTCAGGTCACAACAGATCTTCATGAGTCAGGTCTAGTCACAGTTGATCCCTCTGAGTCAAGTCTGGTCACAGTTGATCGTCATGAGTCAAGTTTAGTCACAGCTGATTTTCATGAGTCTAGTCAAGTCACAACTGATTTTCATGAGTCTAGTCAAGTCACAACTGATTTTCTGCACGCACAGCTGGTATCCCCAAACCCACTCACTCTAACCCTTCTGTTCCTGAACTAATTCCCCTGTCTGAAGTGTTTCCCCTGATGGGGATCGCTTTTTGGTTTGTTTGGGCTGCATACACCACCACAGAACCCCCAGAGGCGGCAGCGCACACTATTAGGTCTCCAGAGTTGGCGGCTGAAGCTGCAGAATCTCCTGAGGTAGTGCTGCTCGCTGCTGTGTTCCCCCGAAGCGATGGTGCCCACTGCAGTTTCTCCAGAAGTGGCGGCGCATGCTGCAGAACCCCCCGAAGCGGTGGTGCTCGCTTCAGCTCCTTGCGTAGTGGTGGCGCCCAGAAACGCACTTTCAACCTGTCATGTCAAGGTCGAAGGAACCTTTGCCGAACTCTCCCTGTATCCTGAGGGCACTACTGTAGAACCTCCAGAGGTGGCGGCACCCGCTGCAGAACCTCCAGAGGTGTCAGTAGTACCCACCTGTGAACTTCCAGTTTGTCCTGTCACGGCTATGGAGGCCATTTGTGAACTCTTTGCCTGTTCTGTTCCGGCCAGGGAGGCCGTCTGTGAACTCTCTGTCCGTCCTGTCACGGCTATGGAG
>NW_015547674.1:530946-540326 GCF_001515605.1 Sinocyclocheilus anshuiensis
CCGAGTATAGCCCACGGAGGGCTCCTGTTCCCGAGTATAGCCCACGGAGGGCTCCTGTTCCCGAGTTAAGCCCAGGAAAGGCTCATGTTCCCGAGTTAAGCCCACGGAGGGCTCCTTTCCCTGTTAAGCCCAGGGAGGGCTCCTGTTTCCCTGTCTCCAGTGTCGGCTCCAGCCCCAAGACTCACTCCAGTGCCAGCTCCACGTAAGCACTATCCTGATCCCCAGTACCGCCCTGGAGGGGCTCCAGATCCTCAGTTCCACCCAGGAAGGGTTCATGTCCCTGAGTTAGGCCCAGGGTGGGCTCCTGTTCTGTCTGATCCGCCATGGAGGTCTTCTGCTCCGTCTGCTCTGCCCTGGTGGGCTCCTGTTCCGTCTGTTCCACCTTGGTGTCCTGCTCTGCCGGCTTTGCCTCAGTTCCCAGTCTCTCCATTTCCACATGGACCTGGCCCACCGTCCCTGCCCCTGTTCCTCCTCCGCTCCACCACCCTCCTGGATGGTATTGTGTTGGGAGCGTCTGGAAGCCGCTCCTTGGGGGGGGGGCTCTGTCACGAATCCGGTCCGTGGACTTCCATACGATCGCCACCAGAGGTCACTCGTCCATCATATTGACTCTCTCACTACACTGACTGTTGCACGTCACCACAGACTACATTTCCCATGCACCATTTCACTAATCACACGATCACCTGAGACCAATCACACACACTACATAACACCCACTCAGTTCCTGCTCAGATCGCCGAGTATTGTTCTGCGTTTAGCACTCCCCAAGTGTTAGCTGCTTTACTGAGCCCTTCCACCACTTCTCTTGTGAAATAAAGCTTGCACATGGATCCGCACGCCTCTCGTCTCGTCAGCCCGTTACAGTTGCCAAGGTAACATTTCTCATTTCCATTTAGTTTAGGTTGAAGTACTAAAATAAATAAAACTAAAACTAATTAAAACTATGTAGACATAAAAACCTAATAAAAATGACATAAAAGTAAAATTGAAATAAGAAAAGAAAATTTGTTTAAAAAAATATACAAAGTAATATACAAAGATTTTAACTTTTTTTTAGTTTATCGTATAAACAAACATGAAACATTAATTAACAAGCAAAATGCAATATTACAAAAACATTCTTGATATGTAAAAACATATACGTTAAATACATGAGAACAACATTAATACTTCAGGGTATTTATGTTCTCCATTTTGTCCTTAGGAGAGAATAATGTTTTTCTGTTCTCTCTGTACTCGTAACCATCAAATCTATCTCATGCTGAAAAATGAGACTGAATTGATCTGTTGATAGATCTATATTTGTTTATGTACTGCATATTTGTTGGGAACTGTTTAAGGAGAAACGCCATACAATAATCAAAAATCTAGTTTAAAATCCTAATTTAATAAATAACAACATAATAATTTTACAGTAAAATGTGCTCATGTGTTTTGAAGCATTGACACATCGAACACACATTAACAGAATTTTCAATTATTATTCGCTAAATAATGCATTTTACACTTTAGTTTATTGCTTGCTCATTCACAATACACATGAGAATCAAAAATAGACTTGATATGATTTGTTTAAAAGTAATACATTTATGTTCAAACACTGCAAGCATCATTTTCATAATCAGTTTTTTTGTTTTCCAGTAAACATCAAAGGCAATTTCAACATCAAAACACCACATACTTTAAATCTGTACGATTTTGGCCATGATTTTGTCGTCCGAGACAAATTTTCGAATTCTAAAAACCAACAGCAGTTACCATGGCGATCAAATTTTCTCTCCGATGAAATTCTGTTTTGAAGCGCAATGAGGTGCTAATTTAGCAGTTTTTGTAATTAAACCAGCAAGCTTTACACTCGCTCTCTCTCTCTATCTCTCTCGTTAATTCATTCTAATTCATTTCAGTAGGCCTAAATGCCATCTTGGTGCTACTTTATTTCACTAAAGAATTCTACCTCTAACGAGCTGTAGATAAAATAGCCTAACGAATGAAAATTACCAGATTTTGTGCTGTAAAACATCCATGACAGCCGTTAGTCTGTAACAATAATGGCCAATTATATAAATAATTTAATAGCACAGCTATTCAAAACCCGAGGGTCTACCATGTGCGCAGTAAAGCGATAACTGCAGACAATCCTTTTGGGTGGGAATTTTTTTTTTTTTTTATGTACTTAAGCATAATAACACTATAATACATTTGGAGATATTCAGGAAACATGCTAAGTTCGCATACTTGTTTCTCCGAAAAACAATGCTACAGCCAGTTATTCTACTTTGAAAATGTGCATTCCGTGTCAGATTGTCTGTTTTTGTTTTGTTCTGTGTGATTCCGCCCACTGCCGGTTTACCCAATTATATTCCGACAGCCTGGGTTGCCAGTTTGAGGAAAACACAGCGTACTGCAGCTATGGAAGCCAGCAAATAAACTGGGTCAGAGATTGTAGATTCTACCCTACCTAAAAAGCCTCAGCATCCATCTAAAAATCTCTATGACCACAGGCATATTAAAACGTGGATAAATCAGCTCATCAGTTTACAGTGTAAGGTTCGTCGCCTGCCATTGTCAGCTGTGCTCGTTTGTGTGTGTCCACAATCTGGCAACCCGCGTGTGAATGTTGAGTCTGAGGAGCAGGGGGCGGGAGAAACAATGTTCTGAATTCAGACCGCAGTACCCATTTCAACCACTAGCTGTCATTATTACATACTGCACCTCTAACAAAAATTAGCTTTCTTAAATGAACTATGATTTATACTCTGTTTTCCTTCTGGGGCCTGAAATGGGGGATTTTGTCATTAATCAAACAATATTTTGTGGGAGTGTGTTTTTGTGCTGGTACTTTGGCTGATTTAGGCCTGTCATGAATAAATATGACAATAAATCCACCAGTAGGTGGCAGCCAGTCACTGTTTCAATAAATGATTCACTGAATCATTCAGTCAAACGATTCTTTCAAAACGGCTGATTCAATGTCTTTATGAATGGATCACTGAATCACTGGCTCACTTGATTCGTTCAAAAACAGATTCATTCTGGAACAAAACACCGCAGTGTGGCTCTGCACCGTTGTATGAAATTAATAGCACATTTGCGATCACGCGGACATGCCGATATTCAGGAAAACACTCTTGCTTGTGTTATAAATAAAAAATATAAATCATAAAACACACACAGGGATACATTTTTTTTCTTTCATAACTAGAATTATAGGGTCATTCTAACTGCATTCTAACAGAATTCATAATAGTTTTTGACTCTGAAGACATCTTACTCTCAAGACATCCTCAATAATGTCCGGTCTCAGTATCGTCTCTCAGTCCCTCACAGTCACATATTGGCTTAAAACTGCACAGGTACAGGATGGCTGAGGATCCAGACGCAGTATTTATTAAAGGGCTAATCTACAATCAAAGTCCAAAAACAGGCTAAGGTCATTACACGGCCAATCAGTCCAGACAATAACAACAGGGCAAAAACACAGGCAAAGGGTAATCCAAAAAAAGGCAGGGAAACCAAGACACGGGAGAACCAGGAGACGAGGCTTAGAAACACAGTACAGACACATACAAGGCTTAGCAACGAACTATAAAATGAACCAGGATTATAGAGAGTGAACAAACAGGCTTAACGAGACACAGGTGCAAACAATGAGTGCTGATGAGTCCAGGCAAAGGATTATGGGAAATGAAGTCCAAGACTGAGTGACAGAGGTGTGGGTGGTTATCAAGGGCACTCCAGCTGGTGATCGTTACACACACAACACAATAACTTTATGTTAGAGGAATGTCTTTAAACTCTAATCAAGGAAATATCATTCCTTCTGTCATCATCGTTTTAAAGGTTCCATATTGTCAAAACTGAAATTTCCTGGCTTTTTTCACGATTACTGAGGTCTAGGTGCTATGTAACTACCATATAAGTTTCAAAACAGTCAGTCCACAGTAAAATGCACACAGCCTGCTTAAAGTTCTAGCTATTTTTCACGAACCGTTGTGACTTCCGTAAAAAGTTGACGTCAGAACTATACAGTCACTGCCTTCAGTCACCCCCCCGAGCACAGCCCACCGTCCCACTCTCCTTTAGCCAAACCCCCAGACAACATCGCGTCCATGATATTGCTGAGCAACAACAACACGGAAACATGTCGAAAAGGTTAACTTTAACCACGAAACCAGATCGGCCGACCTGTAACGTTACACTCTCACTTAAAGGATGGACGATCTGACAGGATTGTTACTATGAGGTGGATCACATCTAACGTGTATAGTAATGACAAACTCGCCGTGTCTATCTGGTTTGAATGGGCCGCCTCCAGTTTCCCCTTTGTTTGGCTGCCTCCAGCTAGCGCTGTGACGTCGCTGACCCTGGTTACCTGTGGTTGGCCTGGCCGTGTGTCACTCAGAACACAACAGGCCAATCAGAAGAGAGCCTCATGAATATTAATTAGACAGGCCAAAATCGACCTGTTCTCAGCAGAGCTCCTCAGAGAGGAGCTGTAAAAATATATTGAGATGGTTTTTGGTACTTATACCGCAAATATATATTCTTAAGGACATCAAAAGCTAAAATAAAACTTCAGAAAAAAACCTAAAATAAAACTCCAGAAAGGTGTAAAATATGGGACTTTTGAGAACTTCAAAAGTTGCGCTTGAACCACTTTGCACGAAAAATTATGAAAAAGCTTGTGCGCAGCTCGTATTGACTTCTGATTGGCCATTCGCCGAATTTTAATATTTAATTTGCATGATAAGTTTTATTATCTAAAGGGAATGGCTAAGAGGGATGGCGGTTTGCTTTTTGTCAGTTTTTTCAACAAGGGGATGCCATCCGCCTTCAGCTCGAGCCCTGGCTAACAGTGTTTTCTCTCACAGCAAAATCACTTGAACAGTGAGCTAGATCTTAAAACGCTTTAATTCTGTTGATTTGTCATAATGCACAGTTTATTAAAGGCTTCCAGTCTGTGCGCTTCTTGGCGGCACTCAAAGCATGAGGACCGGCCGTAATGGGACTATTTTCATTGACAGAAGAAAAAATAAACATAATAACGAGTCAAATCTGGTCTAAACGCAAGTTATTCAATATTTAATCAACAATAGTGAGCTTTTAAACAGCAACTTAATTTAACTGTATAACTGTTGGTATGTTGTTCCCTCCTGCACTTTTTTTCTCACCCACATACACACGTTTACATGTTTAACTATTAAAAAAAAGAAAGAAAAAAAAAATGCCCACACATTACAAACATTTAACCCAACCCAGCGGGGTCAAAACAACATGAAGAAAAAATGTGGGTCATTTTGGCAACCAGGCTCAAAAAGGGACGAGCCAAACTCTCCCAAATTGTGCTTTTTTTTTTTTTTTAAAAGATGTTCACAAATGTATCTTTAAATGTAGTTTTTCTTACCCTAAGAACAGTCTTCATGTATTCTGTGGAAATATCCACTTCACCACAGAGTCAAGGTTTCACAGCTTATTATTCAAATAAGAAAATATACAGTCAAAATAAAAGACCAAAGGCTTGGCTTAACCTTGATTTAAAACAACTTGACAGGACTAGAGAACATTACAAGAGACTCATTAAACAAGTGTCTGTAAGACATGAAGAAAAACCTTGAAACAAGAACAAAACCTAAACAAACATGAACAGAAGACCCCCTAGAATGATCAAGACCTGTCTAAAGACAGACAGACAGACTGATTTAAAGATGTCTTGGCATTAAATTGATACAAAAGTGCTTTGATGAAAATAAATACTAAAATATCTCATTTAATGCACAAATAATCTGAGCTATTTCCACTTGTATTCTATCTGTTACCTACCAACATACCTGGGACTGAGCTTTTTACATGGGAGCTTGAGGCGCAGATCCTTAGTGGACAGACAACAAACCCATTGGCCTGGAGCGTATTCGGGACTGGGGCATCGGTGTCGGTTGGCCTGTTGTGCTGTTCTCCTAACAGCATGTAGCAAATGAGTATGGGCTCGGTCCCAGACCTCCTCACTGTGTTGTAACCAGTCTGTGACTGAAGGGAGGTCGGTGGGCTCGCCAGCCCAGGGGAACAAGGGCGGTTGGAAGCCCAGCATGCATTTAAAGGGAGTCACCCCTGTGGCGGGTTTCATGAGGGAATTCTGAGCATATTCCGCCCAAAACAAGTACCTGCTCCAGTCTGGTTGTCGTTGCTGGCAATATGATCGAAGGAACCGGATGATCTCCTGATTCAGGCGCTCTGTCTGTCCGTTGGACTGAGGATGATAGCCGGATGTGAGGCTGATGTTTACATTGAGGTGTTTGTGAGGAGGAGGCAGTACGGAAGCCTCCTCTGTAACACTATCTCAAAGTTATCCACTAATGCAAAACAACACAATTAGAAATGCACGGTTTGTCGTTTATATGTGCAAATACTGAATGACTTGTGCTGTATGTATTTGCAGATTACACAGCGAGCTCACAAAAGCTGTACATTTTAATGCTTACATTCGAAAGAAGCATTCATATGCATGTGGATCTTGAGCGTAAATATGTGAACTGCAAATATGAAGCCATGCATGCATTTGTTCGGTGCTTTTGATGCTGATTTCATATCTCCATTCTAATGTATATATGTTTGTTTGTACATAACAGAAAATATTATGCTTTTTTTTTTAAATACATCACAATGAACATTAAGGTCTTTCAAAGTTGTTTTAATTTATAGTAAGTAAACTATATTAAACAAAGACTAAATTAAATGTTTTTACTTTGATCTTATATATTTTAGCTAGTGTAGATTTTGGTTATGGTGAAATTTGTAAGTTGAAGTTGTAAAAAAAAAAATTATAATAATAATAAATAAAATAAACTAATTATATTGACATTTTGGCTTATGTATAAAGAAATAATTGATACAATTATTTGATTGAAGTATAGTATGGTCTTTGTAATAATAAATAGTATTTTTACATTGTATGAATGTTTTTGTGATGGGGAAAAGTAATACTATTGATTCATATTCAAATTAAATTTAAGGTTTGAACCAAACCATGAATATAATTTGAGAAAAAAATGAATTAATTTGGCTGTAACAAATTAGATCATTAAGTTAGTCAATTTTTTCCCTCAGAAACAACAGCAGTGGCTGGTCAAGTGAGAAAATCCACTCCTTTTTTTCACTGACTTTAAACTGTATTTTGAATTATTTCCTTAAAAACATATATTTGCTACTATTTAGCTGTTTTCACTTGCTACATTTGAGAGATGTCTCTTGTCAATGTCCGTTATTTCCAATGAAACGAAAATGTATTACAGTTTAAATTTAAACTGAATGCAATTAGTTGAATTTAGGAGTGCTTTTTTTGACCCACTTAAGTAGGACTTAAGTACATCTTTATATGTACTCTGGGTTCGGGCCGCCACATACATATATATATATATATATATAAGTAAGCATGTATATCAAATAGCATGTTACATGTTTGTCAACACATCGAGTGTACTTCTTTAAGACATGACAGCAGATTATGAAAACAATGATTTAAGTGCACTGAGGGACCAGAAACGTTCAGGCACAGCTCACACTTTCTTCACTTCATAACTATTTATGATATGAACAATCGGTCAGCTTCATAATCAGTGTATAGACCATATCTGTTATGGCCTAATGCAGATGATTTTCAAATGGTAGATTGTATGTAGAATCATTTATCTGAATACTACTCTGTTTTGTAGAGATTTGAAAACCCTGCAGCAACATTAAGATAATGCTCTGATGAAGTCTATTCACTGCTAATACAATTTGGTCTTTCCCTCAGAAAACAGCAGGAGAAACTGGCCTGCATCCATCGTATAAAGACCCTTTTATCTTTGACACTTAACAAAATTGAATTTTAAATTAAGTGGATTCAATTTTCAACGAGATTGAAGCAAGTAAAATATATATATATATATAAATAAATAAATGTCTATATATTATATTATATTATATATCAAACAGTCCAATGACTGAACAGTCAAAAAATATAAAATAAAATAATAAAATAATTCTGTTTCCACACAGAAGCAGTTTATTCAGCGTGGCTAGCAAAAGAGGCTTGACATCCAGACTGTCTCTGATGTGGTTTTATTACATTGTAACGGCTTCTAAACAAGAGTGTTTGTCTCACTGCGCACCACTAATGTTACACTTCTTTCATTCGGTGATATTTCACAACAGCACTGATTTGTAGCTTTAGGAAAAGAAATGGGGAATTCTAATCCAGATCTACAGAATGTAATCTAGTGCTTTTGCCCTCGCATGTTCCATCATGTCACATTACTACGTCAAAATCCTGCAGGCTGAATGAATATCAGTGTGTGCTTCTGAGTGACACAAAACAAGAAAAGCGTGCGTCCCAATTCACACACTGTCTGCCCTAAATAGTGTGAGATTAGAATGTTTGCATCTCAAATCCTAGTATGTTGGAAAATAGTTTAGTCTATTTGTATTATTCTGTGTTTTCATATTTAACTATTTGTTTTAAGTATTATTTTATTTATTGACAGTCAGTCATGAGACTCTAGAAATCAATGTGCATTAAAAAACACACACACACACACACACACACACACACACACAAAATATAGCTTACTCCAAAATGAATCATAGCAAACATGTTGTAGATCAGCAGACAGGCATGGTCTTGTTTTTCAACCACCTGTCATTCAGAGACCACTTTTCACCATCCACTGAATTTCCAGTGAATAAAATTAAATCCCATACAACATTTTTTAATCCTCATATTACAAAAGTAAAAATAGTTGAAATATTTTTTAATAAAATCTAAAATTAGTTGAAACATGTTTAAAGGAATAGTCCGTACAAAAAAAAATTAAAATTCTTCTGTGGAACACACACACACACACACACACTCACAAACACACACAGACACTCACTCACAGACACACACACACATAACCAAATCAAGATTGCTTATCATTAATTAGTGTGGATTTCTAAATATAGCTGCAGTTCTGATGTTTATCTAATGAGGCTCTTTGTCACACACTGTCCTCCGTTCATTATGTTTGTCTTTCCTTGTGTGTCTTCCTCACACTCGTCTGTCACGACTTTTGTACGGACCAAAATTTGGTGACAGAACTGATCTAAATGCGTCACTTTTGAAAGCAGCATAAACCATTATTTGAGAGTGGTTTCCACGGACTGCAAAGAAAAAAAGTAAAAACTAAGCAACAGCCACGGCAGAAAAACGGTTTGCTGCAGCAGATAATCACACACAAAGTTTATGCAGCAGTTTTTCTATTACTTTTCTATAACAAAAAAGTGAGTCTCCTAATGCAACAGCACCAAACTGGACACACACACACACTCTCTCTCTCTCTCTCTCTCTCTCTCTCTCTCTC
>NW_015547674.1:540383-555135 GCF_001515605.1 Sinocyclocheilus anshuiensis
ACACACACACACACACACACACACATAAACACAAAATGTTTGTTGAATGTTTGTTACTTTAAATAAAGTATAATTTTCAACTTAAACTTACTGTTATTTCGACTAGTTGCCAAGGCAACATTTCTCATTTTAATCAGCTTAATGTACTAAAATAACTAAAACTAGGTTTGTTTGTTATTTTGGCTTATGCCCATTTCTGAAGCTGGCATAGTGGCTTGAAAGCGAAAAGAGAATTAATTGTTTGCTCCTACAATAAATGGAAGTCTACGCTTTCTTTTCTGTGACGTTCTTCATTTATGTTACTGCACGTTGCCCCTAGACTGGGACGTAACACTTATAAACAAGATGGCATAGCTGTATGTATTTACAAACGCATGCCTAGAATCCACGTGGCATTCAAATCAGACAGAAACAGATCTCAGAAATTCAAATTTAAGTCCAATTTCAAGCTATTGAAATGCGGCTTGCACCAGTTTTGTTCAGAACCAGAGTGGAGTCGGATGCGTGTGTGTATGTGTGTGTGTGTGTGTGTGAGTGTGTCTGTGTGTGTGTGTGTGTGTCTGTGTGTGTGTGTGTGTGTCTGTGTGTGTGTGTGTGTGTCTGTGTGTGTGTGTGTGTGTCTGTGTGTGTGTGTGTGTGTCTGTGTGTGTGTGTGTGTGTCTGTGTGTGTGTGTGTGTGTCTGTGTGTGTGTGTGTGTGTCTGTGTGTGTGTGTGTGTGTCTGTGTGTGTGTGTGTGTGTCTGTGTGTGTGTGTGTGTGTCTGTGTGTGTGTGTGTGTGTCTGTGTGTGTGTGTGTGTGTCTGTGTGTGTGTGTGTGTGTCTGTGTGTGTGTGTGTGTGTCTGTGTGTGTGTGTGTGTGTCTGTGTGTGTGTGTGTGTGTCTGTGTGTGTGTGTGTGTGTCTGTGTGTGTGTGTGTGTGTCTGTGTGTGTGTGTGTGTGTCTGTGTGTGTGTGTGTGTGTCTGTGTGTGTGTGTGTGTGTCTGTGTGTGTGTGTGTGTGTCTGTGTGTGTGTGTGTGTGTCTGTGTGTGTGTGTGTGTGTCTGTGTGTGTGTGTGTGTGTCTGTGTGTGTGTGTGTGTGTCTGTGTGTGTGTGTGTGTGTCTGTGTGTGTGTGTGTGTGTCTGTGTGTGTGTGTGTGTGTCTGTGTGTGTGTGTGTGTGTCTGTGTGTGTGTGTGTGTGTCTGTGTGTGTGTGTGTGTGTCTGTGTGTGTGTGTGTGTGTCTGTGTGTGTGTGTGTGTGTCTGTGTGTGTGTGTGTGTGTCTGTGTGTGTGTGTGTGTGTCTGTGTGTGTGTGTGTGTGTCTGTGTGTGTGTGTGTGTGTCTGTGTGTGTGTGTGTGTGTCTGTGTGTGTGTGTGTGTGTCTGTGTGTGTGTGTGTGTGTCTGTGTGTGTGTGTGTGTGTCTGTGTGTGTGTGTGTGTGTCTGTGTGTGTGTGTGTGTGTCTGTGTGTGTGTGTGTGTGTCTGTGTGTGTGTGTGTGTGTCTGTGTGTGTGTGTGTGTGTCTGTGTGTGTGTGTGTGTGTCTGTGTGTGTGTGTGTGTGTCTGTGTGTGTGTGTGTGTGTCTGTGTGTGTGTGTGTGTGTCTGTGTGTGTGTGTGTGTGTCTGTGTGTGTGTGTGTGTGTCTGTGTGTGTGTGTGTGTGTCTGTGTGTGTGTGTGTGTGTCTGTGTGTGTGTGTGTGTGTCTGTGTGTGTGTGTGTGTGTCTGTGTGTGTGTGTGTGTGTCTGTGTGTGTGTGTGTGTGTCTGTGTGTGTGTGTGTGTGTCTGTGTGTGTGTGTGTGTGTGAGACAGAGTGTGTGTGTATGTGTGTGTGTGTGTGTGTGTCAATGCAAACAGATGGGTGCATGTTTGTTTGTGTGTGGGAAGTTTGTGTGCATAATCTCTGCACAGCGCCTTTGCACACTTCTTTAAAGTGATAAACTGTTATTGTACCTGATCACACGGTTGTTCTCGCAGTTTTGTAGTTTACATGGATGTGTTAGTACTGTTTTCAAAAACATGCACTTTGAAACTCGCTTTCAAAAGTTTGCCATTTCAGGCCCCCAAAACACCATGCTGTGTAAAAAGTGTTATGTTTTTAGTTGAAAACAGTGGTGCAATATAATGTGTTCTTTCTTCTTCTTTGGAGCTTTGCTCTTTAATTTTGGTGAAAAAACAGCAGCTTGAAAATCTTCTAAATTTCTTACTTTGTGTTCAGCAGAAGAAACAAATCTTCCTACTGTATTCAAGCGATGCGAGGGCGAGTAGATATCATTTTTCACTGTGACACAAGCAAACATGAGACACATCAGGAACTCTTGTACAATGTAACAGTAAAACCAACACAGCCTCCATCTCCAAACGTCTTCATCCCAAAGCGCTTCACAGTACTCACAATGACTCATAACTAAAAAATTCAAATCTCATTCCGAAAAATAATATTTAAAATACCGGTTCCCAGCTGGTTTTTGCTCCAGGACAGTTTTGAATGCTCTGCACAAACACTCCCTAACCTCTGGAGTTTTATTGCTAACAACAATGATCATACAAGACAACTACACATCTGTCCTTTTAAAATAAACATGATATATTAAAGGAAAAGTTCACCAGCAAATAAAATGTGTTCACCTGCTCATGTTCACGACACTCGAAAGCTGTATGATTTTTCCTTTTCCACAGAAGAGTTCCAGGCTGCTCTTGTGCATCAGTGAAAGTGGATGATAACTTTAGCTGTCAAGCTCTAAAAATTACAAAACACCACAGAAGTAGTCGCCATCTGACTTCTGAAGTCTTCTCGAGCCATATGAAAGCTATTTTTCACTGATAATCTTGAAACTTGACAGTTACTGGTCAGTCTGACAGTCAAGTAGCTTGTTTTGTACTGAACTGAGACAAAAAAAAAATTAGGTGATCTATCCTTTAAAGTTGCATAGTAACCTTCAGTTGCATAGTATGGGGAAAAACACTATGCAAGTCAATGGGGACCAGCAACTGAAAGTGAACTATCCCTTTAATTTCACATTCCACTCTACATCCAGTTTGGAATATGGGCATACATTTAAATGAATTGTGAGGAAATCTAAATACTCCACACAAACCTCCAATCAACTCAGCAAAAGGAGATGGAGGAGATGCCTCGTGTAGTGCAGCGTGAATCTGGGGCGGAATCCATTGATCCAAACACATTAATCAAACGGGAAGCATTAGCCGGAAAAGAGAGGGAAAGTCATTCCCTACTGTATCTGAGATGTTTTAGGTGGGCTTTGTTTCAGCAGGGTGGGCCTAATCCTGTTTCCATGGTTACTGGTGGCCGCTCTTGATTTGTATGTAAGAGCGTGCGTGCCTTGAGCTAGCAGCTGCACCGTTTCACAGTTTTCTATGAAATCCACTTTTATAATCTGGTCGCACAATATGCTAACGTTTTACCCACTGCTGATGTGATGCAATACGCTCCATTTGTCAAGGTAGAGGGGTAAAATATGTGTGTGAATTCAACAGTGCGGGTGCAGCACACATACAGTAACATGCACAGAATGCGTAATGTGTGTAATGTGTTGTGCGGGATGGAAAGCGGAAGCATGACGTTACTAGAATGTTATTTTATGCATTGCGCGTGTTGCATGCATTAAATGTGTAGAATGTGCCGTGCATGATTTATCACGTTGTTACAGTTTTGTAATTGCGTGTATTATGCATGCATTAAATGTGTAGGCGACATGAAGGAAAGCATATATGTGACCCTGCAGCACAAAAGCAGTCTTAAGTCGCTGGGGTATATTTGTAGCAATAGCCAACAATACATTGTATGGGTCAAAATTATACATTTTTCTTTTATGCCAAAAATCATTAGGATATTAAGTAAAGATCATGTTCCATGAAGATATTTTGTAAATTTCCTACTGTAAATATATCAAAACTTAATTTTTGATTAGTAATATGCATTGCTAAGAACTTAATTTGAACAACTTTAAAGATGATTTTCTCAATATTTCGATTTTTTTGCACCCTCAGATTCCAGATTTTCTAATAGTTGTATCTCAGCCAAATATTGTCCGATCCTAACAAACCATACATCAATGGAAAGCTTATTTATTCAGCTTTCGTATGATGCATAAATCTCAATTTTGAAAAATGTACCCTTATGACTGGTTTTGTGCTCCAGGGTCACAAATAGTATTTTCTTGTGAAAAATCACTTGTGCACTGCACATCTGAGACCCAAATGGTTTATCTGAAATATTATGAAAGCATATTGGTGTTTGCAAGCGTATTAGTATTAGTATTTGGTATGCATGGTTCACATGCAGGATATTGGATGTAAATCTGTGCTGTGGTCTGGACTGTCTTCCTTTGGCAGAGCCACTGTACCCTACTGCTAACCAGCTGTCACCCTGTGAATGAGAACGGACTGGTGAGGACAAAGACTCACACCCATGTCTCTCTTCTGCGAGCCAGCCTCACTGTGTTACGCTCTCTCTCTCAGCCTCTCGTCTTTCAGTCCTTCTCTCTGATGACACAAGCATCCCGGCTGCTCACAGCAGACACAGAGGCAGAGATCAGAGGAACATTCAACACCAGAAACAAGCTCTGAGATGGAGAGAGAGGGATACATCTTATAACATAAGCATTTATACAGCACTTAAGAGATGGCCATTCATCACAAATAACTGCATCGTTGTCCTTGTTTGTCCTAAATGTGGCCTTCCAGTCTGCTTGTGTTAGAAATGAGGCTGTTTTGCTATTTAATTAACAGAACGGAGCACTGAATGCACTGATGTAGAAATTTTGGCTGATTATGTGTAATTACTACTAACTAGTGTTGCTCAATTGTAAGGAACAAACTGAAATGAATATTGGTATATACTGTAATTCGTGCAGTGCTACAGACGTGCTATTATCTACCTCCAATACACTGCACAAATTATTTTAATCTTACTTAGTATTTTTGCCTTATTTTGTCTTTTCCACACAAATATCTAAGTATTATTCAATCAAAATACATTTAATTGAGAAGCCAAAGGACTTAGAGTGTGTGTGTGTGTGTGTGTGTGTGTGTGTGTGTGTATAATCTTTATAATCCATGCAATCTTTTTATAATCCACACATAATCTTTGTGGAGCTATTTAATTAAGTGAAATATCAAAATTAAGTGAGTTTATGCTTAAAACAAACCAAATATCTCAATTATTTTTCTTACCGCATGGACAGATTTTCCCTCTTGTTCATGTGTTATCTTGATTTGAGAATGTTCAGATATTTGTGCTGGAAAGACATTTGTGGAATAATCTGAGGGTGAGTAAATGATGACAGAATGTGCATGCATGGGTGAGCTGTTCCTTTAGAAGCTAACTTGCTGATTTCAAGATGTAGCCCAAGATGTCAAGATGCAGTGATTGTGATCTGACTGTGAACCGTGTTGTTGGGAGTGTTAGGCATGCAGGCAGAATCCTGAAGCTCACGGCCAGGGGATTATTCATTCAACAACACGACATTAAAGCCGTTTTAACCCGGCCGGTGCCTTAAGAGGAGATTGCTTAGGTTTCCCTATTGAATCAAAAACACGTCTTCTGTGACCATCTGATAACACAGGTGCGTCAAACAGATGTCTAACTGATGTTCGCTTTCACCTGGAGAATGTAATAGCTTAGGTAGAGCTATTGCTGATATGCAGTATGTCTCGAACACGTCCCCTGACCCTTTTAGATGTTAGAACACAATATTAGATGCTTTCCAAATGATGCACTCTTTAGCAGACGTATTGAATGTGCTTATTGCGTTGACAGTCCTGTTTACTGATGGTTCCGCCAACCTGCTGCTGTGACCGTACTAACTCTTCAGGGAGCACAATGAAATAAATAAATAAAGGTGTTGAAAGTGATTTGAGCTGTGTCACTAACCTCTTTGGCTAACCTCAACAACACCTTCTCTTCCCGAAACCCCGCCCTCCTCTGACATGTCAACCTGCCCCGTGCATTTAAATGCATTTCAAATGATTGACGTGCAGAGAGCGCGAGACTCGGTTCTAGGGCTGTCACAGATATAGGTGTGATTCTCACGACGCCTCTTTCAACGATATCTGTCAGGCAAAAGGCACGTTTTATTTTGGGCGCTCGTGAATGTAGCTTACAGCACCCTCAAGAGTAGCCTATATCCCAGATTTCTCAATTAAATCTGTTCGCAGCACAATGCAGCGCATTAATGAAAAACAATATGTGACGGCAGCCTGTGCGCCTAACCAGTTACCAGCCGGTAAACAGGTTAGTTGAATGGCAATTATAGCCAGATATCACACAAGCGTTTATCTTGAGGTCAAGAACACCAACACAGGCCCGCATTCATTTTATTTAACTTTTTTTTTGCGTTTAAACGATAAAAAAACTGCACTGTTATTCACTGAAAGACACTGTGCGCTTTGGAACAGCAGGCTTGCGACGCGAAGATTGCACACAGAGCGACAATTAAAGATTGCGCAGAAACACACAGCTCCTGTGCTGCGCATTCGGCCCTAGATCATATTCCTGCAGAAACACAGAAAAGCTGAAGTCTGAGCAGTCTCTCTGTGTGCTGTGACAGCTGTGCTTCATGTCGACTGCATGACAACTGCGTAGACGAATAGCGAAATGGAATATTAACACAACTTACCTTTTCATCAGAGAGCCCTTCTTTTGCCTGCATCTCCATCCATCTCTGCTTTACCGAATAAAACGCTTTTTTTGTTATTTCCTCAGAAGTTGCACGCTATTCAAGCTGTAATTCTGAATTAAGTGACGGTCCGCTGTAGCCTATAAGTCATCATTAAAATCATGCACCCCCCCCTTTCTCTCTTCCTTTCACCGACCATCCGATATCAGCTATCGTTTTTTCCTTTGCTCTAAAATCCACCCCGTGCTACGTAGCAATAAAACACTACACTGCATTAATCATGCGTGCGTACATAACGCTGCGACGAGAAACCGCTTCACAGAACTTCATCGCATTTTAATGCATCTTCCCCGAGTCTTCTGTCCTCCTCTCTGAGCATCACTTTGCCTTGTTAGTCTGAATGCATAATTCAAGCTCGGTTCACACCGTAGCGGTGTCCGAATCGCTATTTTGAATCGGTTCCTTGATTCATTTGAACTGATTCGCAAAGTGTTTGTTATCGAATTTCCGATGCCTACTGTACTACTGTGGGTGTTGAAGCCATAACTAATGATTTAGTTATTTATTTATTTATTTTCTCAAGGCGAAATCACATGAGTATGCTAAATATGGAAGAAAGAAAATGCAAAAGCATGAATAAAATAAATAGCTGTATTTGACTAAAATGTTTCTCACTACAGAAAAAAAAAATAATAATAATAATGCTAAACTCCACTATTAGATTTATGGGAACAATTTGAAATGGTGACTCTAAAGAATCGAATCATTCATACGAACCGTTCGAACGAACCGAGTCACTTAAGTGAATCGGAGTCCCCATCTTTAGAGAGCTTGCTGTGTTGTCTCGTTCGTGTCAGCTTGATTCGCCTGCCATTTCTCAGCGATGTCAAGCGCAGTATGTTTCATCAGCACAGACAGAGCAGGAGAGTGGAACAAGAGCTCTATGCGCTGAGGAAGTGCGGATATCACAGAGCGCTGTCTTTGTTATATACAGTATCTGCCATTTCATCTAGAGAGAGTATCCCTGGAAGCTTATAGGGGGATCTCACAAAACAGGTCCAAAGCAGCAGGATTCGGCAGCAAACAATAATTTAGCACTGTACTAGGCTACATGTTTTTAATGTAGATACAGTAATTTGTAGCTTTAATTAAATTCTAATGTTTTTTTATTTTTTTACAAAATAGTACCAGCATATAAAAATATTTCCAATGCAAAAAATATAATATTTGTGTGTTTGTTTGCATGCATTGCAGTTGTAAGAATGTGCTAAATTGTCATGATAATATTTATTAGAATACAAAAAAAAAAAAGTCTCCAAAATAGACTTCATTTTCTTATTTCATGTTTTTTGAGATTCACATTTTAGTTTTTTTCCCTCACTCTGATAGACACACATACAAATAAGGATATTAAATAAGGATATTCTCTACAATGGCGAATCAGTTTTTTTTTAGAAAACATCAACATTAACCCTACAAATATTATGTGCATATGATAAAGACTTGAGAGGATAACATCTGTAAATATAGCTGGGTTAATGCAACCTGAACTGTCCTGCTGCTGTGCTGCATAAACACAAATATCCGTATCTCCTATATAATATATATATATTATCAGAAATATTCTGATGTGTCCTCAGGGGACAGTCCTTGTGAGCGTGTGGACTGCATGCCCAAGAGGCCAGTGCTATGATGTGGGTTTGAAGCCCCAAAGAGGGTTAAATATTCACACTCAAAGCCTCAGCATAAGACAACAACATCTTGGAAAATAAATATTAGAAGAATGCAGAACACGCCCTGCGGCTAGAATGCCTTTTATACAGTATTTGCATAATAAAGTGTATCTATAGCCTTCTGATGTGAGCAGAACGAGCCGCTGTTATCACACTGTGACTGCGCTGGCGTATGATCTGGTGACCCTGTTTGGAAATAATAAATGGCTTGTCATTTTTAGGTTACTTGCATCTTTATTATGCTTTGTTAATATTACTGTCAAGGATATTTGCTACTCAGTGAGAGGAAATGAGAATTCACTAACTGTGAGCACACTTTTAGTGTGAAATTACAGTATATTCCAGGTTAATGACTGCACTACTTTCACAGTAATGTCACCGACTAATCTTCATGCTAAAATAACATCTTCATGTTCATGCTAAGAATGGTTTGACAATCTCAAAGTCGGGCAATTAGCTTATTTTATATTCTAGCCTGTCATCATTTTGACAATTGCTTTCATTTGACACGACCAGATCAGGATCAGATCAAGATCCCAAACAAATATCAATCACCATTATGGAGACTTCAAAACAATTACCGCGGTAAACATCTAAATTTGTCACAGTGGCACAGTTAAAGACAATGTTCTAATGTGAATCCACAGTAAACAAGAGCAGTTAATGACTGGGATGCTTGCATCATTCTGCTGTTCATTCACAGTCATATGGAAGAAAATGACCCAGCATGCATTCATTTCACAGCGAATATCTGACTACAGTAATTTATTGTAAAATAATGCTCTTTAATCCTGTAAATTCCTGGCAATTTTTTTTACAGTGCACCTTATGCACATAGTATATCAGTTTTTTACTTGTTTTTGCGAGTAAAAGTATGGATTACCATATAATGTATTGTCAAAATCTATATTATATTCAACAAGATAATGCATGCACTTGTATTTGTATTTTTCACGCTGTGAAACATTTAAATGTTATCCATTATTTAAGTCACTTTGATTCACCATGCGATATTCAGTTTTACTAACTGTATTTTTATGGTGGCTATAAGTATATTTAAAGTTAAAACTCATATTGTAGTGATTCCGATGTTATAATAACAATATCGGTTAATCTATGACATTATAATATAGTCTATGGTAATGCCCTAGCAACACACTAAAAGTACTCCAGACCCCTTAACAACTGCAAGATCAGTATTTGTGAATTATTATCTTATTTGTGTTAGGAAAACAGTGGACCCATTGTGAAGTGTGAGCTGATTTGCAAATATGCATTAAACCCGGAGCAGTGTTTTTGGCTGCCAGTCATTGCAAATGCCTTTTTTACCCAAAGCAGCTTGTAAGAAGCAAATTGCGGGGACGGTCCCCTGGCTAACCTGCAGGCTTCAGTACACCGCTGCAGGGAATGATGGTTACTCATGGGGTTTCATGTAAGGAGGACTAATGCAAGATAATGATGATATAATGTCTACTTAAACACACAGACTTGTTCTTTATCCAAAAGATCAACTGACCCATTGTCGTCAGATATATCATCATTATTGTAATACATTCAGAAGTTGGGCTGGTCAAGTTAAGCAGGATATGATGAATCTGTTTAACACAGTTAACATATTTATGTGTTTGACATTAACCCTTGTGCTGTGCTGGAAATCCTTCACCTCATTTAGTGTCCCTGCTCAGAAACGACTGGCCTTGTCAAATTTGCTCATTATGCCGTATTATCACCAAATCTTGGATTCAATCTTTTTGTCAGCTTGCTTTCTTTCAGTTAGCACAGGATTTGTGTTTCTTTTTGGAACTGATTGATCATAGGCCTCATTGATCTGAAATTATGCATCAGTTTTTAAGTGAGAAAAAAAAGTATTATTTGTGTATAATATAAGCTCAGATCAATGAGGCCTACGATTAATCACTTATGAATACAAAACCTGTGCTAACTGAAAGAAAAAAAATTGATAAAAAAGATTGAATGCATAATTTGGTACTGTAGTAATATAGCATAAGAAGAAATGTATAAACATTTTTTTAGGCCAGTGTAACAAGGTGGAAGAGAAAAATGGTGGAATAAAAAAAAATCTAATTATTATTATTATATTTTGGAAAGAATCATCTCCAGGTCAAAAGAAAGTATAGTATGTATGTATGTATTTATCATGAGAGTTTAGCATTCCCAGGATGTCTCACATTTATTAGTAAAGAATCTCATTAAATTTCAGTTAATTTATCATCAGAGCTCTACAAGAGGAACTAAATGGATTTTAATATGTTTACATCCCAAACTGGGTTTGGCATCAAACCCGACACAAATGACCAAGTGTGAACATGCACAAGACTGAAGCTACAGATTTATAACAATTGCATGAATAATGGCTTGAATTGTGTTCTGTTCCTCAAACAAAACTCTTCTTCAGAAGACATGCTTGACCACTGCTTTATATCAGTCAAGTGTGTTCTGTCGGAACAACAAGGAAGAAAGCAGAACAGTATGAGGGCGAGTAAATGATCGGAATTTTCATTTTTGGTTGAACAATTACTGGAAGGAGTTTGTTGTGCAAATGTTGCAGCGCTGTAGGACAGTCTACAGAATCTCTCCCCTGTGTTTCTACATGAACGTCTGCTCATTCTGAAGCAGTATTAGCAGTCTGTCCACATAAACACTCTTCGGCTCTTGGTGGTGGACGGATTGGATTCCTCTGCTGTAGGTCTAGACATGCTACACACACAAACGGAGACACATTTTTATTCATCTATATATTACCGCTGTCTGGCAGTGTGTGCGTTAACAATCTTTCTTTGTTATTTTATCTCATATTTTTTCATTAACCTTCTGTGTCTTTTTCCAGGAGGGCTGGGTGGATGGAAAGATGGATAGGAGGAGAGCTGCCACAGGAGAGAGATAAAGCTATCTTTCCCTCTCCATAATTAACCGGGTTTCGGTAACAAGCCTTTGGGCTTTACCGTTGCCATGGCGACCTCCCATCCGCAAGTTTTTCATCTGAGCCTCTGACAGTGTGTGTACTTGGACTCTCTCCATCTCAGCCTATCACTCCCATTTGATTTGTACATATTCCCGCTTCTCTCCATATCTCCACACACACACACACACACACACACACACACACACACACACACACACCCACACACCCATATCTCCACACACACACACACACACACACACACACACACACGCACTCGAAGCCCCTCAGAGCACTTACTGCCTCCAGACACATTAGTTTTGAGAGTTGGGCCTGAGATCAGGCAGCTTTACTAACATCCCTTCATATTACCAGCAGGTCAGCATAAATAATATCACACACACACTCACACACTCACTCACTCACTCACTCACACACAAGCACAACACATACAGTACTGCAATTATCAGTGCTCAGACAGCAGCAAATGAGAAGCATTCTGTCCCAGGAGGCAGGGGAGAAATCCTCAAAAAATTGAATGTGAAAATAATCAACAATACAAAATACGAGACTGATCATGTATAAATCACTCATTTGCAAGTAGCAATGTCCAGACATGTCCAAATGTGATGGTGCGATGGTGAAATATGGGTGAAAATCAGACTGTAAAAGAAGGCAGTGCTTCCACTTCACTGTAATTGACTGTTGGCATTGTCAAAGACAAAACGACTGCCAATTATGTCTGCAACTGTTTCACAAATTTGCAGAAATCGATGGAAAATTGCAGAATTGATTACACACACTACTTTTGGTCACGTCTACGTCTGTGCACAATGTTAACTAATAGCATGATAGCTTTTCAGGATTTTTAGGTTGCTGTTGTATGCACCACTATCAATAACATATTTTTGGTCAGTTCCTCACCTAAAACTTCAGAGGAAGTAGTATGAACCACTTTTTGATACTTTTACGGTGCTTTTTTTGGCATTTCAGTGCAACCAAATCCCACATTTCTCCATTACATGGCTTTTTTTTTCTTTTTTGCTAACTGTCGCTTGAACTCATTAACATTCTGAAGGGTTACACAGATACTTTAAACACGCACATTTCAGAGAATTATTTAGTAGATGGTTGGTCCATCATTTTACAGGTTTACGGTAAAATCTTGATTTGTTTGTCTGCATGATATGTCATATCTTTCCAATCTACAATAGCCTGCAGTCCCAGACTCATTCACTTACTCTAATGTCTTTAATACTTATCCCAGTCTATGTGATCTAATTACAGTCTGGGTTCCCTATATTAACGTCATTTACGGCAGACACAGAGAGGGAGGGTGGAGGAGCAGGAGCACAAGAGTGGATGAGAGTCCAGTTGACTTGCAGAAACTGAAACCAGTGCAAAGGCTAATTTGGATATCTTATAAGGATGGACTAAGTTCTTAAGAGTTGGCATACAAAATGCACCATTATGGCAGTGATTACAGTCTCGTTGGGTATGATGTGACATGTTTTGCACTCCTTAATTTGGAGATTTTCTGCCATTCTTTTCTTCAGATCCTCTCAAGCTCTGTCAGGATGGATATGGACCACCTGTGGACAGACATTTCCAGGTTTCTCAAGTCCAGACTCTGGCTAGGCCAGTAAGTTGCTCTCTGTTTTGACACCCCCACAGCATGATGCTACCACTATCATGCATCACCACTGAGATAGTTTAGCCCATGTGATGAGCAGTGCCTGGTTTCCTTCATACATCATGCCTGAGAATCGTGTTTCCCACAGTCTGAGGGTCCTTTGGTTTCTTTTTTGAGGAGCAAGTTTCTCCATGACCATGCACGATCTCTGGAGCTCAGAGTGACCATCAGCTTCTTGGTCACCTCTCTTACCAAAGCCATTCTTCCCTGATTGCTCAGATTGGCCAGACAGCCAATTCTAGGAAGAGTCCTAGTTGTTTCAAACATCTTCCATTAAAGGAGGCCACTGTGCTCTTGGGAACATTAATTGTGGAGCCTTCCCCAAACCTGTACCTCAACACAAATCAGGAGAAACTGAATGCACCCGAGCTAGTCTGATAGCAAAGGGATTGTATACTAAATACTCGTTTTTGCTTTGTCATTATGGGGTGTGGAGTGTAGAGTGATGTGATAAGAAAGTAATTTACAAATTAGACCAAGATCTGTAGAAGAATAGGCTTACCTTTCTGTTCTAGCTTCAATGGCCCTGTACAAAGCACGGTCCATAAAGAAATAGTTTCCCGAGTCTGATGAGGAAGAACTTGACTTTTCTGGACAGTGCCCAGACCTTTGGGGTGAATCGTAACAGCAAGCCAAAACCCATCGCCCGATGTCAGTTCCTAACCTCAGTGATGCTCTTGTGTCTGAAAAAGAATAATTCCCTGCATCCCTGTTCCAAAATCCAGAAGGCCTTCCAACAAGAGTTTAACCTGTCAAACAGTAGAAGCAAAGAAAGTATAAAATCAATCAACTGTGGTGTCCAGAGGTCCACATGCTCACATAATTGTGGCAGAATTGGTTCATTCCTGGTATTGTTGAGTGATATTTATCACAACCACCAATCAGTCCCAATTGTAGCCTATTTCGAGCTGCGTAAAGTGTTACATTCAACCTGCCTTAGACCTGCCTTACTCTGTCTTTCCTTTCTGCCTCTGAACTGTTTTTGTTGATCTTCGTTTCAAAATTCTTTCTTTCATTCTTTCCTTTTATAATTTAGTGTTTTGTGGTGGCTTTTTTGTTACTTTTTTGCATTATAATATATTTTGTAAAATTATTATTTTTTTATCATAATGCAGCTGGCCATTTAAAATTCAGCCTTGTATGATATAAATGCTTCCACAGCCAATCAGATGTTTCGTTTTGGGGGGCTTCACTCTTGTTATGCCTCCCTCATTAGGAGACCGGTCTCTCCCCATGGACGCACAAAAATGTCTTTGAAGTACCAGGTGGTGTGCAACAGGACAGCTGAGCCCTCGCAGGGACACAAACCTCTAGGTTCCAGCCCCTGGACCTGAGAAAGGCCATGATCTAGCATTTGGCCAAAATACAAACCGTCAGCTACCATACCTGAATGAGCATAAAGAATAAGCCAAGCTGCGCTTTAATTCTGACCAGCCTCTTCCTGGACCTTCCCAAGTCCGCACTGCCCAATTCCCAGCCAGCACAGGAACACCACGCCCCCACTCCCTTTTAGTTACTGCACTTTATTTCCATTATTTCATTCAGCGCAATAATGACAAACTGATTATGGCTTAATGGCAGCAAGCTACTTTTAATGAGGACAAGTCTGGGTAGACACCGGCTTTCAGAGCTTTATTGATGTTTGCTGTCTTTATCCATACAGAAATGTAATGTATGACATTTTTCCCAAGAGTGCTATTACCATATATGTTAGTGTATAAGTATATATTAGATCCACGCACACACACACACACACACACACACTCACACACTCACACACAAACACACAC
>NW_015547674.1:555834-561709 GCF_001515605.1 Sinocyclocheilus anshuiensis
CACACACACACACACACACACACAGATACTTGTATTTGTGGTTTACGGGGACTCTCCATAGGCGTAATGGTTTTTATACTGTACAAACTGTATTTTCTATTGCCCTACACCAACCCTACCCCTAAACCTACCCCTCACAGGAAACTGCTGCCAGTTTTTGAATTTCATAAAACACCGTTTTGTATGTTTTTTAAGCCTTTTGTTTTACGGGGACACAGGAAGTGTCCTCATAAACCATGTTTACATTGTAGTACCCATGTCATTATATACATTTGTGTCCTCATAAACCATATATACCTGTTCTGTGTGTGTCTAGTCTCACACACACACACACACACACACACTATCTAGTCTCACACACAGACTGTAAACACCTACCTTCGTTTGCTTTGAATACTTACCTTCATCATCATATACTGCCATCGTCTACTATCTCTGCCTGACATCTTCACACCTGTTCTGTTGTCACTCATCTGCCTTCAGTGTTCAGTAAATCACCCGCACCTGAGTTCTGCTACATCTGCTTAGTTATTGCGTTACAGAAGCCTAGACCACTAACTCAGCGTATTCAAATCTTCCCATGTCAGTGATAACATGACACTGGTTCATCAGCTACATAGAGCTCTCATTGCTGCCATTTCCGAACCCTCCACTGTATCTGCCTCTGCCACTGTCTCTCTTCAGGGGCTAGTAGTGCCACACTAGTAGCCATAAGTCCTTTACTATCTCTCCCTATGTTTCCTTCAGGCTCTTGTCATCTCTCCAGCCCTATGGCTAATCCCACTCAAAACTGAGGACTGCCATGGCTTTCTGTTGCAGTGGTCCCTCAATATAGAAATGTTGTGCTTATAAAGTTGAGTGCCTGTACTTGAAAGGTGTGCTATTATTTTTTTAAATGATTGAACAATTAAACATTTTGCCTGGTGTGTGATGGGACCCAAAAATCCTATTGGCGTACAGTGATGACAAGATGACAGCATAGTTTTGTTCTGGAAAAAACACCTTAGCATCGTGGCAGTGAGTGGCAAGCACCAGTCACATTTTCTTCAGAACATTTCAAAATCAGGTTTATTTATGCATTTTCTTGCTATACTCCCTACTGTGCATAAACCACTGAAACACCACAAACGCTGCGTCCTACTCTTCCGCTCTCCTGGGGTCTGGTTTGCATCCTGACAGGTACATTCTCCCAATGCAATGAAGAGGGCTAAGGCTGAGCATAGACAGGCGACTCCCATGAGGGCTCTCAGAGCGGTTAGGATGGGACACAGACAGAGCGCCGTAAACAGGGTTCAGCATCATACAAGGCTAATGTGGCCATGCACGGCCTTCTCTGTAATGGATGCTGTCAGAAACCGACATCTCTCTGATGGAGTGTGCAGAGACCCTGGCGTTCCCGCAGGAAATTACAAGCCTGTGTGGTCTTGTTTTTAGCTTCTGGTGGAACAGATAACATAATCACTCAAATCTGGCAATCTTTGCATTAGCATTATTGTCAAGCAATCGAACCAAGTGAAAAGTGTTTATTATGACCTTGTTTTTAGCTCATAACAACCATCTTCTGATGGTTCTGAAACAAAATCCTACACCAGAAATTTGATTTTAAATTACACACGATATTAAGTTAATGTCATTATGTCAACAGAACTCATCCAAATGATGTTTAATTAAACCAATAAACTATACTTTTTAACTTGCAACCATGTATTTAATGAAGTTGTGGTAATAGGTTCCCTGAATTTCTTATAGAGTGTATGATGTGCCTCAGTTTCACACTGCATGCATATTTATTCATTTGTCTTCATTTGCTGAGATAATGTAAAGGACTGTGTCTTGTGTGCATTTGTTGGATTTCTATTGTCTAAATCATTGTTGGGATTTTTGCTTGCGTTTGTGGAGCAGGGCCCCGGGGCCGGCTGGGGACAATAAGCACAAGGGCTGGCAGCACACCAGCAAAGAAGTGCCAGCAGCTGCTCTCTCTCGGGGGGGAGTTGGGTTGGTTTGTAAAGAGCACAACTAGAATTACAAGGCACACTTATTTATAGCCTTTTCATTTCTAAAGCCTAAACATATTTCTATGAAAGAGTTCAAATCAAATCACAGTAAGTCATGTCATCTAGCAATATATGTGGTGAGAATATGACTAAACGTTCAAAGTGTTAGGCTTCTGAGTCTGACACTATAAGCTGATCATATGCATGGACTTAAAAGAACTGAGACGTTATCTGGTGTAGATGCTTGGAGAAAAATATACTGGAGAAACGTATGTCTTAGGTCTTAGGTCATAAAACACCTCCATGACATTGTGGTGCTCGTTCGTGCACAAGTCACCAGGGTGTTCTGGGTGTGTTGGAAGGTTTCTTACTGGCTTCTAAAGCTATGATCTGAAGTGTGATTGTTTTGAAAAATTAATTTGAATTTGAAAAGGATTTGATCATTATAGCTCAAAACTGTTCAGATAAAATAAATCTCACTCATACAGTGCTGATGCTACTATAATCGTGCGATGAGATTTAGGTAGCCACATCTATGGTCAAGAGGAAAGTTAAAGCATCTGAATGTAGTTCTGTGTATTTATGAGACGTTGTGCCCTTTTTGCAGAATTTCATTTCCAGAACAGACGTTTGAGGGGAAAGTAACTAGGGCTGCCCCCTACTAACCTTTAGTCGACGAGAAGAGGCTTGGTCGACCAAAATTTTACTAGTCGCAGAAAAAAAAATCCATAGGAAGTGGTGAGGTCACACAGTCCGTGACGGACAGACCGTTAACGGCTGGATTTTGTGGTAATACAGTGCATCCACACGCTCGCCTATCATTCATCGACCTCAAATATGGCTTATCATCTGAAATATGTAAGTAGTAGCAACTTTACATGGCTGCTCAATCTAATATTAACCTAGAGAAATAGTAGCGCGCTCACAGCATGACAGATGCGCTCACTTGCTCTTAAAATACTCCGTCATTTTGGTCATGCAGATAAGAGTAATACATCTTTTGAATCCGTAAAGCCTCTACCTTTATTTGTGTGCACTCACAATAACAACAAAACATTGTGTTTTTGTAAAATAATGAAAGCAAACGGTGCGCTTTCTGCCGTCTCGGTCTCTGTGAACTTGAGCGCGAAACTCCGTGTATACTTGCCTTACAGACATGAAAAATTGAAATTCAAATCTGAAACAACAAATATTCTCAGATTATGTAATCCGTATGAAACTTGCATGCAGGCGCATCACTACTGCGGAGATGACGAGTCAGTGTCGCCGAATTCATCTCTTCAGCCGAAATCACAGAAAACACTAGTTTATCAATAGATTATTAAAATGTTCATGCAGTTTAATCTTACTGTTTTTCCCTGACACATTGTGCTGTGGCAAGCTTTATGCGTGCGCTTGAGCGCTTATTAGGCTATGTAGGCAATTAAAGGCTCCTTAGCATGATTTAAATGGTTTATTAATAAACGTGCGATTAGTCGATTAACGCTTAAAATGAACGACTACTAGTCGACCAGAAAAATCTTTAGTCGAGGGCAGCCCTAAAAGAAACAAAGACGTTCGTCTTATCTGAAGTAAGTGTACCATCATAATGATTTTGAAACTGAGTAAAACCATGCATACAGTTGCTTTAATGTTGGATGATACCTCAGAATGAGTTATGCGCCAACCAAGCCCAATATGAGCAATAGTAACACAGATGCTTGCCTTAGCAAACACGACAATGATTGTCATGTATACTTGTTTAAAAGCGTGTACTTTTCTGCAGCCTAATTTATCCACTTAATTACCTTCATTCATTCAGGGCTATTCCAGCATTTTCTGGCTGAGGAATGTGGTCAGGGTTGCCAACTTTGGTTGCTCAGCTGGAGTGAGATTTCAATGACTGAATCAATCAAATACCCCTAGCTGGATCCAAAAATGTATTTATAATTTCATCTTAATACTATAAATATTCCATACGATTAATGTGGTACTAGATGCACTTTTTAGAAACGTTCCTCTCATTTATGCTGATTAAATGCCTAATATTGCTTCTAAGGTAATTTACCATCAAGTTAGATATTTTACTGGCTAGTTTATTAAGAAAACAATAACAAACATTAGCTGTCATTTATTTTTCCTGTAAATGCAGGCTCTGCTCCTTGTCAGAATCGGTCCCATTCCAGTTACTCTTCGTATAAAAATGATTATTTTTCAGTACAAACACTACTGTAAGTGATGTTACTGACAGCGCACTATTGATTTAATTTTGTGCCCTGGTGTGTGTTTTGGCACGACAAACATCTGTCTCACCTCAGTTTCTTCATTTTCTCTGTACTGTAGACGTTGCGAAGGGCTGGGCGATATGGCCAAAAAATATCATCACAATATTTTATCCATGTCATATAATATTGACATTTATCTTGATATTCATTTGCCATTAATGGGGAAGGAAATGCTTTCCACATGTTTGTTAGGCCTTGAGAATGAATGTAAAGTTAATTTGTTTGTTCACAATTAAGCTACCTTTTAATTTAGAGCCCCATGAAATCTATATTTATTTTCTGGATTCTGTTTTTTATGATTCAATACAAATTTATCATAAAAATTGTGTCTAATTAAATGAATTAATCAAACTTTAACGATTCAATCAATCTTTTAAAATGTGATGAAAACAATTATTTTACAACAAATCACTGCATTTTTATTTTTTGTCAAATTAATGAAAAAAATTCCTTGGTTGTATGATATTCTTAAAATTATTATTATTATTATTATTACTTGTGAATTATATGTTAGTATACTACAGTAATATTTTTCTGTCATAATTTCAAGTTAAACCGGACTTTTATTTTGACGGGTTGTCGTGAAGGTCTTCCGGTTTCAGTGTGTTTTAGGGTAGTTTTATGAAAATGTGAAAATACAGAAAGGGTTTAGTTTTAAAGTAGGGTTGGGAAAAGAAAATATCATTAGATCGGAATAAAACAACTTAAGTCAATGTAAAGACTCTACCATGCTAGAAAATCAACTGTGAATTTATGTAACTACTTGCGAAACTTTTCAGTTTAAACAAGGTTAAAGCTTTTCAAACTTTACAGAAGTTTAAAGAGAGAGAAGTCATACAGGTAACTTAAACATTTGGGTCCATTCACTGTATTATATAAGCAAAACTACATTCATGAGTTACTGACTGAACCTTGACTTTAATATTAAATAACGACAGGGAAGATAAGACAGCTTGTGTGAAATTCTTTCAATTACTCTGGGTTTAGACACATATGTCTGTTAAAGTATGACTCCATTAACACGAATGCATAATTAGATTTTTATAACAATGTGGAAAGTATTATCTGTCCATTTGCAAGCAGCCACAAGTACTCGAACCTCAATTATTCACCTTCTCAAAGCCCCTCCTGTCTTCTATCTATTGCACCCACCTTCTTTTTATGTGCATATATTTGAAGGGTTCTCAAGAGGATTGCTGAGAGGAGATGTGCAAAGAAGGGACTAATCAAGCACACACACACACACAGAGAGAGAGAGAGAGAGAGAGCTGCAACAAATCCAGCATTAAGACACTTTAACTTTAAACCGTTGCTTACGAGTCCATAGTTCATAATAACACTTTATCTAAAGTGCATCCCCTGTTGTCTCTCACATCAAAATCCAGCCACATATTTGTTTAGAGCCGGATGAAGGTAATTCATTTTTGGGTGAACTATTCCATTAGGTTTAACAATAAAACAGTCTCTTCCTCAAACCAGAAGTGCTGCTGCTTGGTAGCCTTACGAAAAAGAAGTTTATTCAAGTGTGCTATTAGTATGCTTCTTTTAAACTAAAAATAGGAAAGTATACTTTTAGTCTACTTTTTATGTACTTCTCAGAAATGGGCTTTATGTACT
>NW_015547674.1:561774-564972 GCF_001515605.1 Sinocyclocheilus anshuiensis
CTACAAGTATTTAATTAGTAAACTATCAGTATACCTATAAGTTCACTTTTAGTATAGTTGCAGTACAAACTAAACATTTTGATGTAAACTAGTTGTGTAGTTTACTACTGTTATACTTAAAACATACTTAAAACTATACTTTTATATACTAGAAAGTGGGCCAATTTAGTCCCAAGGAGTATTGAAATAGTACACTTACAAGTATACTACTAGTACACTGATATTTGTATACTTACTACATAAAGTATACTTAAAAATATACTTGAACTTTACTTAAGTATACTTACTAAAATAAACTTGAAGTATACTACTTTTTGGTAAGGGTAGCCATGGTTGTAACTTCATTCTTCTGTTTTGTTTGTTTGTTTGTTTGTTTGTTTTGTGACATTTTCCTGTTATACAGTCAGACAAGCGCAGATTGAATAAGCCAGCAGGCTACAAGTAAGTAAGTAAGTAAGTTTATGTACAGAGCTGCTTGTGACCTTTACCTGATTGATTTGCATGGGTCACCAGTGAAGGCCTTGGGACTGTGTGCGTTCTTGTGGTGCCACCACCCAATCAGCAGTGTGATGACATCGTTTCATACCGCTCAAGAGTGATTGATTGCATGGCATTTGCAGCTCACGTGATGCATGGCTTAAAAAAATAAAAAAATAAAAAATTCTGAGCAACTGCAATTGGGATGAATGAGAACGCTAATGGATAGCTTTCTCTCTGTATTGTAAACCAACTTGAAAATATGATTGAATAATAATGATTGATCAGTGAATGATCTTTTAGGTTTTAGGCTATGTTTGTGATCGTAGGCCTTTTTGAGTGAACGTGCCAAAATGATTAATTTTTCACTCAAGAACTGAAGTGCATAAGCTCAGATCAGCGAGGCCTGCAACCAATCAATGCTTAGAAGAAATACAAAACCTCCAATTCATCTCAAATCCAAAGGAACTATGTTTAATGAATTTACTGAGTTGTTTCAAATATTAAGAATTAAAGCATAAAACGAAATACATATTAGCTACTATTACCAATAATGGTTCATGTAAACATTCATGATCGGTCATGATTATGCAGTCAGGGCTTTTTGTGGAGTTCATGTTTTGAATGGTTTGTCAGCTTTCGCTTTCTCCAAAGTTTGTTCTTACTCAGAATTAAAGGGGGTGTTTTGGAAACTGTTCGTTCTTGACTCTCAGATTGGATAACTCTACTTTAATCATTTGCAATGTCTATGGTTTCAATGTTCGAGTTCAGAATTTAGAAATGTTTAAGAAAATTTGTGAAATATTAACGGATATAAAAAAAAGAAATATAAAGATATGTCAATTGGTCAAGGGCCAGATGGTTTGAGGAAGGGGAAAGAAACACTAGTTAGTTTTTCTCTCTAGAAAGGAGAAATTATGCAAGAAATTCTATCTCGTCCTTGAAAAGAATTAAAAGACTCTCCAGTAATCTTTTGTTCATTGCTTTAATGAAAAACGTTATGCCTCACACTGTGATGATGAAAAACTAATTTATTATTATAATTTTTATTTTTTTTACAAAATGTTGCAAATTTTGTTCCAGTAATTTCAAATGATTACAGAGACCTGTGTGAAGATGATATTTCCAAAACTGAGATTTCTAAAGCTCTTTTTTCTATTAAAAAGGTAAATCTCAATTTTTGGGTTTTGTTTTCTTGTTTAGGTTTTATTGTGTTTTATTTTGATATTTTACCATGTTTCGTGTTCCTGTCATGTGATCCTGCTATTGGTTCCTTTGTTCAATGTGTCATGTTGTGATTGGTTGTCTTAGACATGTGTCTTGTTTCTCATTGGTTGGATTGTGTCATGTGACCTGTATTGTTTGGTATAAGTAGCCCTCATGTTGCCATTGTCTCTGGTTGAGTATTATTTGTGTAACCACTGTGTTGTGAGTTTGACCATGTTCAAGTTTATGTTTTGCCAAGCCATGTCTTTGCTCATTTTGTGGATGTCATTAAACTATTTTACTCATTGATAACTGGAGACCAATTACTTTATTAACCCTTGAGTCACACTCATGGTCTTCGCGGTCAAAAGTGACCGGACACCTGAAATGTAACTTTTTTTCTTCTTCAGTAAAATCAATCTAATATATTTTTGTTCAATAATATTTTTTATTTTTTATTTTTTTGTATTTTGAGAGTTTTTCATGGTACTAATTCATATTTATGCAATAATTATGATAATTTTTTTCCCATTGAAAATAGTACACAATTTTGTTTTTCTAACTTTTTAAAATTATTTTTCAATTAATGCAGTATTTCAGATTAAAATAGAGACTAGGCCTTTGAAATCCAATTTTTGAAGGCAGAATAGCACCTCCTGGTGACAGCAAAGAAAGAAAAACCTGTAATTTCATGGTGTAACCACTAGACTCTATAGAGAGGCTTGTGAATTCCCTAGTTGTTTTATACATAATTGTTTACTTTTATTAGGTTGTGGATTTAAATGTATATTAAGGCATTCTCAAAGACTACTTTTTGTCAAGGTTTATATTTTTTGTTGTTTTAAATGTTGATTTGAAGTGTAGGTTTTTGCATTATTATTACTACATTCAAACCTGAACACAGAGAGCATTTTGTTACACAAAACATTAAAATTCTATAAAAATATAACAAAAATGAACAGGAATGCTTTATCAGAGCTTAATCCTTCTGGGTCTGATCTGATTTTAACCTCTTATTTCAGTTTTCTGACTCATTTTGGCTATATGGTTATAGCCATACCAATTCATTTGAGTATGTATAATTCTGTATGTGTGTGTGTCTGTGAGTGTGTGCCCGTGAGTGTGTGTAAGTCAGTGTGTGTGAGTGGATGTATCCGTTTTACACTCTTTATGTTTTAGAGTTTCACCCCTTCCTTGCTGTCCACTTTTTTACTGCATTGTAGTCGAATTATTGATTTTATTTTACATAGTTGCAGTGTTACAGTCACACCAGCTCATAGGTGTGTCCGCGCGTGTGTGAGTTGGTGTGTTGATTTTGCACTCTAGATGTTTTAGAGTTTCACTCCTTCATTGCTGTGCAATTTTTTTTGCATTGTGGGGGATTTGTAGATTGTACACATAAAAATGTTCTGTATTTTCGATTTTTTTTTTTCCCATTTTTTTTTATTAGCTTTTTCGAATCATGCCCTCAATTTTTTTTGTGTTCACATACCAAGTGCCATAAAAGATAAAAGT
>NW_015547674.1:566414-571139 GCF_001515605.1 Sinocyclocheilus anshuiensis
TTGTACACATAAAAATGTTCTGTATTTTCGATTTTTTTTTTTTCCCATTTCCCATTCATTTCCTATGGTCCGTCATTTTTGACCGAAGACCATGAGTGTGACTTTTTTTTTATGACCACTTAGCTTTTTCGAATCATGCCCTCAATTTTTTTTGTGTTCACATACCAAGTGCCATAAAAGTCACTAGGTTCCTACCATTCTGGTGAAGCTACGATTTAAAAAAATTCAAAATGTAAAATTCTCCGCCTCCGGTCAGAAATGACCGAAGACCGCACAAGTGTTAAACGTCGACTATAAGATTTTAGCCTTAGTTTATGCAAACAGATTGAAAAGTGGTTTAGGTAATATAATTGGCGAAACCCCAACTGGTTTTATGGCTAAACATCATATTAGTTATAATATTAGGCTTGAATGGACCTATTATTTTGCTAATACATAGACTTTTATAAGGCGTTTGACACAGTTGAACACCAATTTTTGTTACAGGGTTTAAAGGCATTTGGTTTTGGAAATAAATTTATTTAAAGTTAAAATGTTTTTTGAAGGCATTAATAGCTCAATTATATTACAAGCTAATAGCTCGAGAAGATTTTTTTTTATCAGTAGGTGGAGTTATTATCAATAGTAAGAAGCCCTAATTTTCATGGTATAACATTATTTGGTAGATAACTAAAAATTTCACAATTGGCTGATGATACAACTTTATTTTTGAAAGATAAAAAAAAGATAAAAATCAAATTAACAATGCTAGGTCGCTGGTTAATATTCGCTGGAAAAATAATCACCACCAAATGCAGCGATAGCCGGGAAGAAAGCTCAAGGAGGATTTATATGCTGGGTTATGAGGAATGGATTATTAACAATACTTTCAAGATTAATTGGATCAAACAAATGCATTGGCGATTCTGATTCAGTTTGGTTGTTTATCCCCCATAACATCTTTAAGAAAGTGGGTGGTCTTGATTTTCTTTTAACCTGTAATTTTTTCCTGCTAAATTACCCATAAAATTAGCCAAGCCTGGAAACTTTGTGCACAATTTTTCTCCTCATAGAATATTTTGCAGTAATTAAAGCTATTCCTGCTGGGCTTATTAATTTAATGCACAGCCACCATGCTTATTATAAAGTAGATAATAAAGACAATCATTTTCTTAAATTTGATAATAAATGCACTAACAAAGATATTAGACATTAGACAAGTCTTTCATGGAAAAAAAGTAAGTTACTCCAAGGAGGGAATTTTATTGGAATTCTAAGATGTTAAGATGTTAAAAGGTGTGTCTGCTGCCTTACTAATTTTGCATTTCTAATAAAGTTAGAGAAATTAATGTAAAGATCTTAAATAAAATCTATCCAACTGACATTTTACTTTCCAGGTTTATGGACAGTGGTAAAATATGCTCTTTTTGTAATAGCTTTGAAGAGTCTATATCTGTGATTGTCAGAGTGCACAGGCATTTTGGAAAGATTGTTTCTTTACTTTCTCTGCTAAAACTGGATCAGAAATAACTTTGACCCCAAAAGCAGTTATTTGTTATTATGACAATGAAAATTTAAAATTTATTGAAAATTACATTATTCTGATGGCAAATTCTTTATTCACAAATGCTGACCATCTAAATCTCCTCCCTTGTGCAAAGCAGCTTGTAATGAAACTACAATGAATGTGTGTAAATATGTGTTTTTATTATTATTATTATTATTTATTCTATATCTTTGGAGCTTCAGACTTGATGCCTGAATTTGTTTTTGTAGTGTTGTTCACAAGTTCTTTAATAAAAAAAAGAAAAGAAAGATTGGTTAGATTTAGTGCTCAAGAAAAGAGAAATCACAGAGTAAAACTGAAAATATTCTTTTTGATAAGATTTTGAGTGGATTCTGTTATTATTCAGCGGTGAGTTCGTTTGCTCTCTCGTGGCGTGATTTGATTGACGTGAACGTTGCGTGTAGAACATGAGGTCCTGGGCTGGTGTGGTTACACGTGGTCTGCAGTTGTGAGGCCGGTTGGATGTACTGCCAAATTCTCTGAAACGCCTTTGGAGACAGCTTATGGTAGAGAAATGAACATTCAATTCACGGGCAACAGCTCTGGTGGACATTCCTGCAGTCAGCATGCCAATTGCACGCTCCCTCAAAACTAGCAACATCTGTGTCATTGTGCTGTGTGATAAAACTGCACATTTTAGAGTGGCCTTTTATTGTGGCCAGCCTAAGGCACACCTGTGCAATAATCATGCTGTCTAATCAGCATCTTGATATGCCACACCTGTGAGGTGGATGGATTATCTCGGCAAAGGAGAAGTGCTCACTAACACAGATTTAGACAGATTTGTGAACAATATTTGAGAGAAATAGGCCTTTTGTGTACATAGAAAAAGTCTTAGATCTTTGAGTTCAGCTCATGAAAAATGGGGGCAAAAACAAAAGTGTTGCGTTTATAATTTTGTTCAGTGTAGTTGTTGACTAAATGCAATGGTGCATTTCTGGCCTTCTGAACAGGTCAGGTTTATTTCTTCAGAGTGATTTTGGTTGATGGCGAGCCTGGAAACGAAAAAAGGACGTTAATCACACAGGACCCAGACAGTATCTGGATTTAATAGTTTTTTCCTGCTCAAGGTAAAACTTGTCCTGCATAGAGACTGTTTTCCATAGGGAACTGAGATAAGTAAAGAGGAAACTGATATCAGTGATTGAACAACTGGAAATTGAACCTGTCGTCAACGTGTGTGATATCACAATCTTATTCAACATTTAAGGACTGTGAGAGTTGGTTGAATCTGAAGAAATCTGTCATCTGTTGTGTGAAACGGACAGTGCTTTGATCAAGTTTCTTTTCTTTGAATTGATGTAATTTATACGGAAGAGGATTAGGGCCAAGCAATAATAAAAAAAAAAATTAAACCATCTCGAGATTAAACTCATTACGTTTCGAGAATAAAGTCGTTATGTTTCGAGAGAAAAAGTCAAGATAAAATGTTGAGAATAAACTCATTAAATTTCGAGAAAAAAACTCATTACATTTCGAAAAAGTTTAAATAAAATGTGAGAATAAACTCATTGAATTTCGAGAAAAAAGTCGAGAATAAACACACTGGTGTCATGTTCACTTCATCTCATTGGACAGTGTTATTTAGCGTCTGGGGTGGGTCGGAGAGTAATGCACCTGGGATTAGCGATGATATGACTGACTGGGTTCGAGTCCGTCTTCTGCTAAACTCGCTTTTCTTCCTTTTCTCATCAAATATCACATCGGAAAATCAATTGCTTTACAAGCAATTTAACTCAGACGCTAAATAACGCTGTCCAACGAGATGATATGACACGAGTGTGTTTATTCTCTCATTTTTTTTCTCCCAATTTAATGACTTTTTTCTCGTAATTTAATGAGTTTATTCTCAACATTTTATTTCGGCTTTTTTTTCGACATTTAACGAGTTTCTTTCTCGAAATGTAATGACTTTTTTCACGTAATGTAATGAGTTTAATCTCAACATTTTATCTCGACTTTTTTTCTCGAAATTTAACAACTTTAATCTCGAAATGGTTTTATTTTTTTATTATTGCTTGGCCCTAATCCTCTTCCATAAATTTACTTTGAAGTGTTTATTTCTTTTGATTTTATTTTATTGCAAGTGTTTTATTAGATTTTTTTTTTTAAGCAAAAGGTCTACAGTTAAGGGAACAATTATATAAAAAAAACATTCTTACCTTAGTTGTGGTCTCCGGTCATGCCTCAGCAATTAGCCCCCCGCCTCCAGAGTCGAACGTGGTGATGTTCTGATTTGCAAATTGGTCCAAATAAACAAAAAGGAAGAACTATATTACAAGTTATGCAACCCGTTACAGTAGTCTCTAGATATCTGCTGTGTATTTTTCCTGCCAGATGAGTGATGAGGCCTCAAAGGGGTTTTCACAACATTTCCCGGGCATCTACATCTGTGAGTGCATGTGGAGCTCTGAGTCTTGTTAGCGAGTGAAGATGTCCGCTCGGGGCCTGTTTACACTTGCTAATGAGCAGCGTGTGTGGAGTAAAGGCCATGACAGTCGCAAACTGATGCTTCTCAAGCTGCTGCTTAATCACTCAGTCTTCCTCCGTCACCGACTTCCTCTTTGCAAAGACGCTCAATCACGAGATCCATATAAGAATCAAACCACCAATCCATGAATGAAACCTGCTCCTGAAGATTGAATCAATTGATTCAAATCAAGAAATCGCTACTGTCAAACAGCCTTCGCATCAATGCGTTTACCTGCTGCAGATTAGCCACACTGTTTTAATGATTTTTCAAAACGTACTCCAATAATCTTTATTTACAATAAAACAATGTCTACTATTTGCTTAGACTTTCTACTTCAATTTGATTCAATGCATTACTTGCTGTTTCTTTGTAATCGTGTGAGTAAATATTGTTTCAAAGTAAATTCCTACACCATTTTTTATTGTATAAAGGTCCTAGATCACGTCATTTTCGATAGCCTGACTGTGGTTTATTCAAGCGTCTCGGGCCAGTTCATCACAGTGTGTACATCATCTCAAATTCAGGAACTAATGTGGGATTTAAAAGGTGATCTCAAATTAATTCTGAATGGTGCACAACCATACTAAAAATGTGTCTCTTAGTGAAATATGTTGTTCAGTCATGACTACCTACATTTAAAAAAAAAATGTGTAATGCATGACACGAATGGAGCAACACAAACACATGCACCTCTCTCTCTCTCTCT
>NW_015547674.1:571294-578125 GCF_001515605.1 Sinocyclocheilus anshuiensis
TCTGTCTCTCTCTCTCTCCCTCTCTCCCTCTCTCTCTCTCTCTCTCTCTCTCTCTCTCTCTGTCTCTCTCTCATCTCTCATCTCTCATCTCTCTCATCTCTCTCTCTCTCTCTCTCTCTCTCTGTGGGAGTGTGCAGTAATTAGGTAGTCAGACTGTGTTTACAGAAGCAAAAGCACTCTAATTTATTCCAACAGTTAGCAGTAATTCCCTACTTAAATTTATAGCTCCCCTCCACCACGAGGAGAGAGTCGGGAAAGGAATGAAAAATAGAGAGCCAGAGGGAAAGAGAGATGGAGACAAGGGAAGCAGACAGCCCTATGTTATTGACCACGAGTTGTAAAAACACCACAGCGAGCTTCTGTCTTTTCTCCCTCACTTGGACGTCAGCTATCGATCTTCTGTGCTCTACCTCATGCTGCAAATTGCTAGAAATATGACCTTTTCAATCAAAAATTTATTTGTTGTATTATTTATTATTAGTGCTTTCTAAGGAAAGCATGGTATTACTGGGCCAAAAGACTTTTCCGAAGGAAAATCTGAAGGATTTTGACATGATAAAATATTACAACCTGCATATTACACAATATTCATAACATTGGTTAGCAATTCTACAGTTAGTAAAAGAGATGGGGATGTTGGATGTGTAAAAGGGTCATTTTTTTTAAATGATTTGCATAACTGCTTAGAAATAGAAATGGGGCGCTGATGCTCAGAAAATTTGCTCTTGTGTGCTCCCATTATTTTTTCTCTTTATTTGCCCTTCTCTCTGTCGACTCATCAGGAAAATGAGCCTGATTTTTTAGTATTATGCTGCTTCTGTCTTCTCTATGCTATGTGCTTAACTGTGCATCTGCACTAATAGTTAATATTCCAACATCAGGAATGAACGATTGGCTGTAAGCTGACTTTCTCAAAACATTTCACGTCTGACCTCCAAATCATTCCTAGACATGATCAATATCAGTATGCAACTGAACAGCATTCGGCATTGTACTCGACTGTATATTGCAAAAAACCTGTCGGTCACATCTGCCCTCAAAAACCAAAGCAAAACAAAGAACTCACTTTTAGATGTTTGATGTAGACATTATAGAACAACAGATAGAGCCCTAGGGCAACACACAGGCCTGATGAAGACACGGTGGCCTATCAACATGATGTTGTTAATCAATTTGACCCCTAGATAATCCATTATGCCCTTAACACACAAGTGTGTAAGCAACGACCGCGGTCAAACTGCAGTCGATAGCCACATGGCTGCAAGCACCCGGTTTTCCAAATTCTTAGTATTTACTGCTATAGAAATGCAGAAAGTGTTCTGTCTGGGTTATATTATGAGTGGTACATAAACATAAGCTTGTCAGGATGGACCATTTAGCCCATGCTTTTAGATCCAAAGAAAAAATACTTTGAAATCTTTTAACAAAGTGTAATAACATACTTTTTAGCTGACTCTTGTAGAGTAAATAATGTAATATTTCATGAATCTGCAACTAATTGGTTGATAACTTGTGATAACAATGTGCTTTTGCATGTATAGTTCTTACTTTTTCTCTTTATAGTTGCATAGTGTCTTTTCATAGTATAGAAAGTAATAAAGGTTATTCAATGGTTCAGCTTCAGCTATGTCATAATTATTCAAGCCTTATTCAACAGTGCTGTTTTAAGTCGCTTATTTGTATGTGTTTACAACACAATTGAACCTTTGGAAACTCTATAACAAGACTTAATTAGCTTGAGCTGTTACACATACATCATTTCAGTCCATGCGTGTGCTGTTGAGTAGCAAATATGGCCGTCAAAGGAGCTCTTACAAAGGCTATAGAAAAGAAATTGTTTCATTACATTAGAATGTATGCCTGGTGCAAAAAAGGTGCAATTCCTATGGTCAAACATGGAGGTGCACCAGTCCTGTTACGGGGGTGTTTTGCTGTTAAAGGAAGTGGAATTATAACTGTACGAAGGACATCACAGATTATTTGAAGTATCAGGCCATTTTGTCAAAGATTGTGAAGCCTTCGGTGCAGAGACTGGAGCTTGATGATCATTGGACGTTCCAGCAGGATGACCATCCCAAAGTATATATTAACATTTACTGAATCTTGGTTCTTGGTTTGTAGAATGATCTTTAGTAGCCTGGTAAAATATTTGGTGGAATTTGAAGAAAGCAGTGGCAACATGAAAACCAAAGAAACCAAAGTGATCTGGAAGCCTTTGCAGATGAGGCATGGGCCAAGATTACAGCACTTTTATTGGATATTATAAAGAATAAAAGATTTTCTACCAAATGTAACTTTTAATCATTTTGTACATTAATGTTTAGAGCCAGTTTGATTTCATCAACTTTACATCCTCAGAATGTGTATTAATACATGTTATATAATTGTTTACTGATGCCTTGATTAATTGTTTTGATCAAATTTTGCTCATGGCAGAAGAATGTCTTGAAGGTCAAGGGGGTTGAATAATTTTGATTGCAACTGTACATATTTGTATACACCCAACTTTGTACAAGTTTGCATGTTTGAACATTTTTAAAACGAATGAATGCAGATGCAACCCTACTGCTCTCTCCAAATTAACTCAGTCTGATTCTCTACCTCATCTGACTGCCTTTCATAGACTTCTTAATATCATTTATTAACATCTTACATAAAACCAGCACTCGGCCAATCCTCAGTTACTGTCTTGCACATTCACTCGCTCTCATTTCACCAATAAATTCTACCAACCTTCAAGCAGGCTAATTTTGAACTGGCTTTTTATAATTGTAGTTTGAAATCCTGATTCTCAGAGCCAGGCTTTTGACTGCCTTGGTAAATCCTGAAAGAGTTTGCATGGGATTTGGAAGTAGAATCGCTCACCAAATACTGTAGGAAAGTGTACTGCATCTGTCAGTGTCAGTTTGACACCAAACACACATGGTAAATGCCGAACACTAGCACTGACTACAAAGAAAACCTCTGATAGAAAGAGATTCTGAAGAGTTTATTACTGAAGAGGATCAGCAGACTGCATTCATTCATTCAAACTACAAGACGCCATCCCCCAGTTCTATGCTATGTGCTTAACTGTGCATCTGCACTAATAGTTAATATTCCAACATCAGGAATGAACGATTGGCTGAAGGCTGACTTTCTCAAAACATTTCACGTCTGACCTCCAAATCATACCTAGACATGATCAATATCAGTATGCAACTGAACAGCATTTGGCATTGTACTCGACTGTTTATTGCAAAAAAACAACACATCTGTCGGTCACATCTGCCCTCAAAAACCTTGTGGACTTCAGTTTGGCTTCCAATACAATCATCCCAGCACTCCTCCAGACCAAACTAACCCTGCTTTCTGTTCCTAGCTCTATCTGTCAGTGGATCACCAGCTTTCTGACAGATAGACAACAGCTAGTGAGACTGGGGAAATTCATGTCAAACAGCCGCACCACCAACACTGGCGTCCCTCAGGGTTCCGTCCTCTCCCCACTGCTCTTCTCCCTCTACATCAACGACTACCCCTCTGTCAAACTCCTGAAGTTCACAGATGACACCACATTTGTCACATTCTGTTTCATCTATATAGCACACCTGTACATACAATTTTTGTCTATTTTTATTTATTTATATATATATACATATGTATATTTTATTCGCATATCTTGATTTCTTATTATCTGTGTGTTGTTGATGTCTTCTGTCACCAAAACAAAGTCCTTGTATGTGAAAACATACTTGGCAATAAAGCTCTTTCTGATTCTGATTCATTCATCCTTAAGGAGGGCGAACCCCAATGTTTCCATTGTGTGTGCCAATTTCTGATAGAATTCACTGTCAACATGGTATCCTACAGGGTTATGTCCTGGGCCCCCTCTACATCTATACATGTACTAGTGTCCATCACAGCTCCAGCTCTCATGCCATCATGAAGCTTTCTCATGTCAGGTTTGGTTACAGTCAGTGATGACAACTCAATTAAAGAAAGGTAAGGTAAAGAAAACACTACTATAGCCTGATGGGCAATTTAAAATGGCTCAGACAAAAGATTTGCCAGCAGGCAATTCCTTTAAATAAATTTGTTACACTCTTGGTGGGAAGGTATTTTTTATACTTCCCACCAGCCGTTTTTATACTTTTGTAAACATAATGAAACTGTGCTATGATTTGGTCCATCTCAGATAATTTCATATGTTAACATATGTAAATTACATGTACATTTTTCGAATAATAGACTGTTTACCTTTGTGAAATAAGTACACTTTAGCATACTTCTAAAAAGAGTTCTTATTACAGAAATAATATACTTTCAGAATTATTTATATTGTCTTTGAAAACAAAAATATACTTTAATGTAATTTCAGATGAAATGTGTATGTCAAGAATTTAAATATATATGTAATTACACATGTATAATAATAAAGTTTAGATTTAGAACATTTAAAATATATTAACTTTAAATGTAATATCAAATAATACACATAATAATATAATTTTACAGTTAAAATTATAATCAAGTTCTTTACATGTGCTTTTGTCACAAATCAAAATAAGTGTACTTCTTTAAAGCAACACAAACATTATTAAAACATAATGACTTAAAATGTACTTTAAGGTAAAACTGAATTTGACATTATTACAAAGAGCACGTTTTAAAATTATGAAAGTGTACTCAAGTACGGTTAAGTGGCTTTTTATTAATTTATATATTATCTGCAAGTACCGTTTTTATTTTAATATAGGCCTGTATACTTTTAATATATGAAGTACAGTACATTACAAGTGTACATTCAATACAGTTAAGTGCACTTTTTATAATGGTACTCTTGCTTTATGCATTAAACAATTTTAAAAAATCAGAATGTAATTTAAATAAAAATGAGTGTGAAAATGCAAAGCAATAATAACCTTGGTGGGTTCATAGACCTGTGAGCGCTGCATCTGAGAGATGCATGATGCATGTGAATGTATGCACAATGTCATTTCTGTTTTTTTAATGAGTAGTGTTTAAAAAGTCAGTATTATTATTGTTCTTATAGGGATTTAAAAATAAAAAAAATAAAGCGCATTTTATGCAGTGGAAATTTACTGAGGAAAGGAAAGCCAGGCAGATGATAAAATTGGCATGCATAAATAAATAAATAAATAACAACAATCCCATAGACCATAATCAATTCACTCAGACATCGCTAGCAAATTTCACAAATAAACTAGAGTTAAAGCAGAATATGCTATAAACTTGTGCTATAAAAACTACTCAGAACACACTCAGAAAAAAAGGTACAAAAGCTGCCACTGGGGCAGTACCTTTGAAAAAGCTACATCTTTGCACTTTATTTTATTTACCCCTAAAGAGTGCATATCAGTGCCTTAAAAGTACATACTGTATTAGTACCTAAACTGTACATTATAGTACCTTTTGAAAAGGTGCTACCCCAGTGACAGCTTTCAGCTTTTGTACCTTTTTTTTTTTCTCTCTCGGAGATTGCACCTTTACAACATGATAGCAATGCCCTGACAGTCGCTACTGAATAAATAGTAAGTTTACTGGCAGATCTGAGAGCCAAATATAGCTACACCACACATCTGCCCCTAATACACGACCAGGAAAAGCTGGGAGAGATGTGGGACTTTGGCACAATCCCTCGGCCAAACTATATAGCAGCACAGTTCACAATCACTCAAAGACGTTTCTTCTAATTCACTGCAGAGGAATGCAGAACAGCTTAACCTCTATAGACAGAGAAGCTCGCCAGGCAAACAGAGAGACAGTCAGTAAACAGGAACAGTAGGAGAGATTAGCTATCGCACAGACGCACTGCCCTGAGAGCCTAATTAAGATGAGTGTAGTTTGACACAACAGCAGACCCCTACAGTGATTCCTTCTACAGTATGTGTCTCTATCAGTTCTAGTTTTCTCTTTGTCTGTCTCACACATGCTATTTTCCACATGTTTATTCCTGTCTTTTATATCTCACGCTGTTATTGGTATTGTTGTATAAATTAGTCAGCTGTAAAATTGCAAAGCAATAACAGTGAAAATACTACAGGACACCAAACAGACTGCGGTTAACAGAGCCATATAGACTGGTATCTCATATATCTCTGCGCCAAGTTTCAACAGTCATAAGGCAAGATTTGTCAGGGTAAAGGCCTACATTTTTGTTTTAATATGCCCTTTCTTTCTTTTTTGCCACAGTATGCAAGCCTGTTTCCACCACTGATTAAAAATAAAAAAATTAGTAATTGCGGCTTTTTCTCGCAGTAGCAATTTTACATCTTGCAATTCTGACTTCTTTCTCAGCATTGTGATATACATTAAACTTGCAATTGTGTGTCAGAATTGCAAGATATAAACATACGATTCTGCGAAATAAAGTCAGAATTGTGAGATATAAGCTTGCAATTGTAAGAAATGTAGAATTTACAAAGAATTCCTTTCCTCAGAATTGGACTCGCAACTGCAAGTTTATATCTCACAATTCTGAGAAAAGAAATCAGAATTGCGTGAAAAAAAGTCAGAATTGCGAGAAATAAACTCGCAATTGCAAGTAAAAGTCAGTATTGTGAGATAAAAAGTGAGAACTACCTAATATTGAAAAAAAAAAAAAAAAGTTGACAAAATGAAAAAACGTCTCAGGTTACTTGTGTAACCATGGTTCCCTGAGTAGGGAACGAGACACTGCGTCCTCTAGGGGTCGCTATGGGGAACGCCTCGTCGTGACCCGTGTCTGAAGCATACATTGAAAAAACACCAACTCGTTGGTCGGCGACAGCCATGACGTCACTACCGGTGCGACTATAGTATAAATAGGCGCCGGGAGCACACATCATTCTC
>NW_015547674.1:578332-607788 GCF_001515605.1 Sinocyclocheilus anshuiensis
CTAATCTCTTAGCTAGTGCTCGCCATAATGATATGAATAGAGATCGCTCTTACCACAGAAATGCACGCTTCAAACAAAACAGTCAATGAAGACGAAGAAGAGAATGATGTGTGCTCCCGGCGCCTATTTATACTATAGTCGCACCGGTAGTGACGTCATGGCTGTCGCCGGCCAACGAGTTGGTGTTTTTTCAATGTATGCTTCAGACACGGGTCACGACGAGGCGTTCCCCATAGCGACCCCTAGAGGACGCAGTTCGAAGTTCCCATGAAAGGGAACTACTTTTGTGTTTGACACAAGACAGAAAATCAAACAGGTTTTAAAAGCTAATTTAAAAACTAATATGTACACTTTAGGTACTAATGTTCACCCTTTAGGTACTAATATGCAACATTTAGGGGTAAAATAGGTACAAAAGTACAACTTTTGAAAAGGTCCTGCCACAGTGACAGCTTTTTTTGTGTGTGTGAGTTACAAACGTTTCATTTCAAACCTAAAGGTTTAGCCTCGTTAAAGACATTAAATCCTCTAAAACAAGTAGCTGAGTATGCATGTTGAAGGATAGTAGCTAGTGACATTTCCTTATGTGTGTTGTTCTGTTGGGAAAAAATGGTGTTTACAAGATGTCAAGCCGTGTTGCACAAGCACGTCAACAAATGTAGCAAGCTAAGTTACTCTAGAGGGAAAAAAATGTGAAAGTTGAATGCTACACTGCAAGCTACATGGCAAAGTAGCGTGATACATAGAAGCTATATATAAAGTAAGCTTTGATGTAATAGGCAACAACCATTCACTCAATTATTTTTCAAACCGATTATTCTAAGTATACTGTCAGGGGCTGTCAGTGGGGAGATACCTTTTCAAAAGGTGCACCTTTGAACCTTATTTACTCCTTAAGAGTGTATATTGGTATTGTAATGTGTACCTATTAATCTAATCTAAATGGTGCATATTAATACCTTTTAAAAGGGTACCTTCCTAGTGACAGCTTTTTTTTTCTAAAAGTGTCACGTGGAGGTCTTGGGCTGTAGGCAGGGATAAAAGGCAATATTAAATTTAATTTATGCATTTAGTGACGCTTTTATCCAAAGTGACTTATTCAGGCTATACATTTTTTATCAGTATGTGTGTTCCCTGGGAATTGAACCCACGACCTTGACCTTTGCGCTGCTAACGCAATGCTCTACCACTGAGCCACAGGAACATTCAACATGTTTATTAATATACATTTCCAAAAGATGTACATATGAGTAGAGATAAGATAGTCATGTAAGGCCATGTTTTCTATCAGATGTGTATGCGGATCAACACATAAAGACCATATTATTTGCAGTGTGAATGCCATGGGCGAAGCTTATGGGGATGTTTTGTTATGTGTCTTGGGCTTTTCACATTGCGTTTAACCTCGGGTTATTGTCTCTCCGGAGCAGGGTTAGCGCTGCTTTTGCACGGTTTAATCTTTCACCGAGCTATGCGGAGCAGTGCAATGCGGAATTAGAATACAGCAGTCATTTGTTTAGCAACAAACAAACATCCTAAACTGAACACTGCTTGGCTAATTAAATATTCGCATGCTTTATACAGTCACTGAAACATTTATGCACTGCATTTTCAGTTTTGGTGACGAATCGAAATGTAAATTGTGTTCATTCACCCAAAAATGAAAGTCCTGTCATCATTTACTCACCCTCATGTCGTTTTGATCCCTTAAGACTTTGCTTAATCTTTAAAACACAACTTAAGATGTTTTTAATGAAACCTGAGAGGTTTCTGTTCTTCCATTGAAAGTTCAGGTGACCAAAACGTAGAAGATCATAAAGGCGTCGTTATAAACAAATCCAAACGACTCAAGCAGTTTAATTTAAGTCTTCTGTAGAGACACAATCCATCGCTTTATATTATGATCAGATTTAGGCTTTTATTCACATATAAACACACATACATAGAGCGCATCACATTTGGTAAAGAGGTACTATAATTTGACTTTTACCCTGCCTTAAGCATCACATTAAAAAGCTGATTTGTTTATAAGATGGCGAAAGTGATTCTTGGGCAGCAAAGTGGACCAGACATGATGCCGATGGTCAAAAGTTTGGTTCTGCGTGACCCGACATATTGTCTGTGAGACATATAAGCTTTCAGGGGTGTACTGAGCATCACAACATACTGACATCCTGAGCTTAATGTGCTTGTGTAGCTGCAGAAATGGACAGCGGGGTCTATTAGTGGCGTCCCCTGGCAGTGAGGGGTTTCAGTCATGGTGATTTGTCTTTTGCAGTCTTTAGACCAATGTCATCTTTGAGGTTGCCCTCTGCCTGCCAAGTCTTTGCTTATTCAATATATGACAATGAAGGCAGGCAACAATAGATACTTTTATCTTGCTCTTAGCATGTTTTGAAGCAGAAACATTACCTCTTTTGAGCAAGATGCATTGCGATATTGAGTTTTGTACATTGTAATGCAGCCTTTGTTGGCCCTGATGCCTCAGAGCTAAGACCCAAATGCAAGTGCACTCTCACACAAAAGGGTCTGGCTTGCTATTCTTTCACTCAGAGAAAGAAAATAAAAGACGGTCGAGCATTTGGATTTTTAGACCACCGTAGGCCAAAATATCCTTTATTTTATTAATGGTGCTTGCAAAGGCAAGAGTCACTATTGTTATTGCTCATACCTAGAATTAGGGATTTTAACAAACTCCCCAACATAAAAAATTGAACTTTGCCGTATAACTCGTCCTGCACTGTTTGTGCTACATAAATGATGCCTCAAATGGTGAGGCTTGTTGAAGAATGATGTTCCTGTTCCTCAAGTCACCTTTATTTGTATAGCACTTTATACAATACTGATTGTGTCAAAGCAGCATTACGGAGTCAAACAGGAAAATAGTTTGTCAATGATGCAAGAAGACAATTAGTGATCAAGACAGTTTCTATCCCATACCAAATAAGAGGAACAAATTGGGATTTATAAAGATTTATACAAACTTTCTGGTGCTCACATACCAGTAATTCAGCATCATTTATGAAAATGTAAAAATAAACAGGGAATCACAATATGAGTTCATATGATTATATGTGCAAATGAGCAACTGATTTTTTAATTTCATCACTGAAATTAATCATTTATATTAAAGATTTCCTAAATAATAATAATAATAATAAATGCCTACACACACAGAAGAGTCATGCCTTCAATGTAAAAAAACTAAACTAAAAAAAACAAAACAATTGTAGATAATACCAATTCTGTCTTGACAACTCTCGGAGGGATTGGCATGGTAATGTACATGACAATGTTAATGTATTTGGTCTTGGCGGAATAGATCTGCTATGCTGCCGAGACTTGCTGCTGCCAATACATCCACAACATGCTGCTGTGAGCATGTAAGAAATACTGCTGCTGCAAATATAACATACATGAAATAACCCCCATATAGCATACATGAATCACCTCCTAGCAGATCTATACAGGTGGAGCTGGGCAAGGTGGAGGGTTTCTGAAGCAAGCTGCAACTGCTACGGCAAGCGCTAGTCATATATTTGAATGTTGAGCTGCGAGCTCATTGGCTACCGATACAGGAGAGAACCAATCAGCTGTGCCATGTGATAATGATGTCACTAGGACAGATTGAGTTAGACTTATCGGACTGCGCCATCTAGAGTTTCATGCCAGAACTCTGTATTTATTGAACTACGTTTTACAAGAAAGTTCTATTTCTGTCTTTCTACGTTTAATCCAGTGTGTTACTTGCGGTTTCTTTGTAATCATTTGTGAAATTTACTATCAATTTCTGAGTGAAAATTGTTTCAAAGACCTTTTTTTTCAGTGTACCGCAGTTTTCTGAGAGCGTCAGCATGAGCTGAACCATAATATTTGTGGGTGTTCTGTAGGTGGAGTTGATGTGCTTGTACATATTGCGCTTGAATGTCAGAATAATTGCGATTTATAAATGGAGATTGACATTGCATAAATTGTTCATAGGTACATTTCGGAAATTGTTGGACAATCACATTTAGTATCATTACATGCACATATTTATAAATGACCCCAAAACACCCTAGAAAACAATGTTGTGTTCCATTCTGAAGAGCTCATCCCTGTGCTCTAACCCCTTCATGAGCGTCGAAGGGATGAAGGGTGTAGGGGACTAAACCACTGTTCCTTGGAATGCACTTTTGCGCCATCTTGCTGAGGTGCCATCAATGTACAATTAAACCTGTGCAAATAATCATGAGAGCAGAGTGTCCGTCAGCTGTATCCTTTTTCTCAAAGAGCCCTTTGAAGTGGCCAGTTTTGAGCTCTTTGGTTTGGAACGACCCTTCAGTATGGCGGCCATGATTGTTCTCACTCCAAAGTGTCTCATTTGGAACGCACACATCCTGAAAAGTGAAGACGACACATTTGATCGCCCCCTGGTGGCTGTCTGCAGTAAACCTCTTCATGTAAACAAATGGGATGTGAAGCAAAATGAAAAATCGAATTACTCTAGTTTCCATCACAGTCATCAAGATTTTAGGTAGTTGCTAGAAACCATCTAGAAATGCACAAGCAGCTACCCTGAACGTTCATAGCAACGTGCTAGAAACCAGTCAGAACACCTTAGCAACAGCAAAGCAATGCTCTGTGGCAACCACGTGCAAGCAGCACTCACATTTTCCTCCGACAGATAGAACACTGAAAAGGATGAGCAGAGAAGAAAGCAGAGATGGGCTGGAGACCTTTTCCCCAGGGCTGGGGGATGAGGAGAGAGCGTGTTTGCCTCAGTAAGCAGGAACGGGAGCGGGGGGGAGAATTCAGCTTATGCTGACCAAAGTAAAATCGCACTGTTCTGGTACAGTAAGAGGGTCATGATTCGTAAATATCTCTTGCAGACAGCGATATGTCATTGTCTAGTGTGTGGTTGTGTGGTACACACAAATGTGTCTAGACATATTCAAATGCATTACTCAAAACACAATACATGCATTCAAATTATAGCACATTAAGGGTAATTTCTGTGCCTCCATATCGTCTGTTCACTGACCATCTAATGCATATCACACATTACATTTTTTTTAATGCTGTTTTGTTTATAGTTGAATTCAGTAAACAAGATATGGACGAAAACAACTCTATGTTTAGTTTAATTTCAGCACAGTCTGCAGAGATTTCAGCTAATTTCTACTGTTTACTGCCACACTATTGCTATATCAACCTATTCTCTGAATTATTTTAACTCCGTGTCAAAACCTGAAGCATGATCGGGCGCCTTGTGCATCACTATTAAAGGGCATCAAAGTACCCCTATGCATCGCTATATTAGGAGCGAATTAGGAGCACCATCGCTTTCGATTATATACGTTAATAACCTGTGAAAGTGCACCTTAATGTAAAGTGAACACAATAATCAATTATCTATTGATTATTATTGCACACAACAGAAAAAGTTGGTATTTTTCTGGTTAAGTGTATTTTATTGTTTTTGAACTGTATCAGTCAACAACATTAAACTTGAAACAAAAATATAAATATTTTCTTTTATATAGTATAACTTCACACACACACAAAAAGTGGCTTATACAAGTAAACTCACATTAAACAATTCAGAAAAACAATCAAGTATTCCTAAGTTTGCAACACTGTGCATTCCGCTCTCATCAGGGCTGTGTTTGGACAGTTATTAGATGTCTTTTAAGTGCAAAACTGCTTGCTTGATGTGGTTGAGTGGACGTGTGACGAGCAAGCGAAAAACAATAAACAGTGCGATGGCATAAAAATTAAGATAATACTGTTCTTACTTTTCATTTTAGTTGTTTAAAATAGACCATAGAACAGGCATCTATTTCTCCTCGGGTCTCCTGGCATGAATAATAGTCATATCTAATTTCTTACTTTTATTTACATGCTTTTTAATGACATATATGCACGCTACAGGTCAGCACAAATGCCTTTCATTGGCACGATGATCTGGATCCGGCTTAATTAAGCCCTGCTCTTATCAGACAGAAGCAGGATGAGTCTTTCGAAGATGTTCGTGGTTACTGGGGTCAATGCAAGGGGTCTTATAGCATATATTGTTGGCCTTTATAATTATATCATCCTAACATTATAACATCCTTATACTGTAGATAAACAGTATGCAATGTACATATATAGTCATTCTAAAGTCCATCAAAATATGCTGATATGCACAATACATACACAAGTATATGTGTATTTTTGGGTTTTAATAAACATACATGCATAAATTATATATATAATTATATTAATACTTACACTGTAAAAGAAAATTGCCAGAAAATTTAAAAGGATTAAAAAGTTGTAACAGTCACAAACCTGTTAGCATGTTTTTTATATTGTAGTTGTACTACCCACCATGAGGGGGCAACATGGAGCTATACTCTTAGATATAAAATGGGTGTAGGGAGTAGAAGAAGTCAGATATAATGAACATAATTTAAGATTTAGGTGAGTGCATTCTCTTCACACTCCATCACAGTAGGTGGCGGTATGCACCTATGAAGTTGGTTCGCAACCCGCCGTGGATTCTTGAACCGGGTTATGCCACAAATGTGACTTTAAAGACTTGTTAAGTGTTTGGAGTGATATCTACACCATGGATTACGTGTTGCACTGGGGACATTTTTGGATGGTATTCTTGGACATTGGATTTCATGGACATTGATTTCTACACTGTGTGGAATGAACATTCAGCAACTGTATCATTGTCGTCATCACATCAGAACAGATAAGATTTTGACTTGTATGCTGTCCTGAGTTTATGTTGTTGAAATATGCATGTCTGTTGTATTAAGGGGTTTGAAAGATAAAAAGAGGTAAATGAACGAGAAGCATTTATTTGTTGTTTTATTTATAGATTTGGCAGGTTTTGGTCATTGCCTGCTATATATATACAGTAGAGCTAGTTTGCCTTATTGATGTCTTCTGTTGTGCCTTAGATCAAATCTAGTTAGGGGTTCCCTCCCTATAAAAACAGATTTATAACCAACACTTTTTTTTAGAGTAAGGTAACGGTTATAGAGTATTATTTTACAATAAATTACTGTAGTCAGAAATTCGCTGAAATGAATGCATGCTGGGTCATTTTCTTCCATATGACTGTGAATGAACAGCAGAATGATGCAAGCATCCCAGTCATTAACTGCTCTTGTTTTACTGAGAAATTCACATTAGAACATTGTCTGTGAGAAATGTAGTTGTTTGCTACTGTAATTGTTTTGAAGTCACTATGATGGTGATTAGTGATTAGTATTTGTTTGGGATCTTGAACCTTGCATATTCATATTCATATTTCTGATCTAGTCGTGTCAGAAGTGTGACAAATGAAAACATTTGTTAAAATGATGACAAACTAGACTTTAAGATTGTCAAACTATTCTTAGCATGAACATGAAGATTTTATTTTAGCATTATTTAGCCATGAAGATTAATCAATAACTTATTTCATATTCATAACTAAAATGATGACAAACTAGACTTTAAGATTGTCAAATTATTCTTAGCATGAACATGAAGATTTTATTTTAGCATTATTTAGCCATGAAGATTAATCAATAACTTATTTCATATTCATAACTGTTTGTGGATGGATCTTTCACAATAGTGACGCAACTGCTGAGAAACGTCTTTGAAAGATGTGACATCAATACTCAACACACGAAACACAACGATGGTAACACTCAACAACACAAACTGCTAAAAGTGAACCAAAAACAAGTTCAGTAGCACAAATAAAAGCAACAAGAAAAAAACTCCACAGCCTTCAGAGCAGATCTGCGCTGTAGAAACACAGTGTGATGCTGTTTGTTCACAAGACATTTCTGAGAGTGCAGTTAGATAAAAGAGATTCCCACTGTGAAACTACTGCGACAGTAGTGCAGGCATTAACCTGGAATATACTGTAATTTCACACTAAAATTTTTAACAGTGCACATAAAATGTATTTATGTTAATTTGGCCTTTCAAATAGAAAATTGTACTCCAACATATCGTAATGACAAAATTATACTGGACTGCATAATTGCATGCCGATAAAATTCTCGTGCCCTTTTGTGTCTGTGTATTGTTGGCAAGGTTTTCTTATTATTTTGTCGATATAGTGAACCATATGGACATCCATAGAGTCTTAATATTTTTAATAAAAATCAACCAAAAAAAGTATCACGAGTAGAAAAAGCAGCCCAAAATGTCAGCATTACTCGCATGGATGATTCAGCTATTTAGTGTGAGCATAGACTTGCAGGTGAGATTTACTCCTTCATTTGTGTTTTGCAAGGAGTATGTATCATTTGGGATTCTCTATTGGGAATATCTTATCTTTTTAATATGTAAAGATACAACAATTTTGCATTCACTTATAACGTCGACAAAATGATATCTTGAAATGACTCTTCTGCAGAGCACTATAATTTGAGCGCAGTCACTGCTCTGTCAGATCATTCAGATTTCTTCATGATATAAGTTTGAGTTGTGCGGCTGTGAAGTTCTACAGTGATGTAATGGATAGTGTGAAGAGAGAAAAGTCAACTGATGACAAATCCTTACAGTCCTGCATCTCGTGGTGTCGCTGACAACTTCCGGATGTGGTGGAACGAGCGGGATGCTCATTGAAAGCCTCACAGAAAATGTAGGCTACAAACTGAACATAAATCTAGATATGAATAGAATTAGACCAACGGCATAACCTGGGGAGATGAACTGGCAGATATAAATTGTTCAGATCAATATTTAATCAGCAGATAATAGTTGACGCACAGACAAATAAACACAAGTGGGGAGACATTTCATCCAAAATTACCATTATAAGAAACCCATAAGGATAGCAAATGAAAGCAATGCTGTTCTTACTCGGTCTTAAAGGAGCTGTATGTAAGACTGACAGCAAGCTGTTGAAATGGGTACAGCGGCCCTTATTCAAAACATTGGAGAGTGCTGTTTCTCCCATGGTTCTATTCACACATGACTTGCATAAATACCCTTTAAAATGTCACCTGGTGAAAACAAACTGAACAAAGCAACATTGTAACAATTTGAGTCCCTGTTTCGGAATAAAGCAAGCAATCTACGGGTCTGAAAATGTCTGTAGTACAGTAAATATATTATAGCTCCTTTATTAGTGACATGCAAGGCATTTGACCATGCTTCAGTTTTTGAGAACAGGTTGTATACATTGAATTGAATTTATTTTGCAGCAGTTAATTGTGGATGCCGCATATCTTTTAAGATTTGCTAACTGCCTTTATCCAAAGCAACAGAGGAACAGTTTGTCAACAATATTCAGTATGCAATGCCAGGAAACAAGAGATGAAATGCGGAGAAGACGTTTTTGTGTTTGTGTAAGTGCCATGGTTTAAGGTTGTGGAGTGGATAAGCAGATAGTCCGCCCAAAAGTGAAAATTCTGTCACCGTGTTCCAAACCTGTATTAGTTTCTTTCTTCTGTTGAACACACAAGCAAATATTTTGAAGAATATTTGTTGGTAACCAAACAGCTGACGGTGCCCTTTGACTTATACCGTAATTTCATTTTTAATACTGGATTCTGCAATTCTGCCCACGTCACGGAAATCATAGGGCGCTATAAACCTAACAAAAGCAAACATAAGATAAAAACACCTTTGCTGAAGCACATATGCCATTTTAGCTTGCTTCTACATGTCTTTGGGCTCGTTTTTTTGTGACTCGTGTCATGTTTCACAGGACTTGAGCGCTTCGAATCGCAAGTGTTTTGCTTTACTAGGTGAGTTACCAAGCAAGTTTACTATGTCAGACGAGCCATACACATGGAGCTGGTTGTGACGTGATGGGAATGTCAAAATCTATTAGTTTGCAAATCATGCATCATGAGCTAAAAGTGTTTTGAGATCATAACGGTACTGTGCAAGGAACTGCGTGAAAATAAGCTTCCATTAATTGATAATCTGCCCCTTTAAGTTGTGTAAAGAGGAATAAAAGTTGTTGGTGTTTTGCTGGTGTTCACTCCAACTGGAAACTACTGTGAATTTCATGTATAGGTATATTTCAGGAGTTTTCCAAAAATGTAGATGTTCTGATGAGCCTATATAGTGTGTATATTCTACTGTGTATTCATGCATCGTATATGATGGAAGTCAACGGGAACCAGCAGCTGTTTTGGGTGAACTTTCCCTTTAAGAGCTTGCAGAAGAGCTTGTCTTCAGCTGCTTCTTGAAAGTTGTGATGTTCTCAGCAGTTTGGTTGGAGATTGGCAGCTCGAAAATGTAATTTTTCAAAAACATATTATAATGCGTTGTAGTGCATTATGAAGTGCCTTTGTGATACTTTGATTAAAATTAGTGCATGTAAATGCCCTGAGGACCTCACTGGATTTCTGTACAAAGAATTACACTAATCAACTAGCTGATAACACAACATTCTTTCTTTTCCCTCAAACAGCCATAGAGGAACCATGTTTGGTTCCCCAAAGAACATTTCGGTGAACAGTTCTTAAAGAACCAGTGTGAAGAACATTTTAATAATTTTAAGAACCTTTAAAAAATGGTGGAATGGAAAGTTTCCATGGATGTTAACGGTTCTTCACGGATGCCAATGAAGAGCCTTTATTTCATACACTGCAAAAAATGACTGTGAATTTAACGGTAAAAGACTGTAAAAATGCTACAGTAAAAACCTGTTAAATGGTTAACGGTAAATTCTCCTACTATATATTGTGAAAAACGGTATTGGACATTACATGTATTGGACATTAATTTTACGGTAGTATACCGTTTTTTTGGAAGTGAAAAAGACAGTGCGTATAATTTACAGTGAATAACCGTAAATTGACATTCCCAGAATTGCCTGTGTTACATTTCAAATTTGATGTTTTTTTGTTGAAATAACTTTGTTTCTTCTTAATTTTTTCTTATCAGTTTTGTATATTAGGGTTGTGTGTTACACCTAATGTTGTTAAATGAACGTTTATTGCATTATTTAAGTTTCATGTGTGTCACCATGATGGTGTTTAGTGTTTGTGTGAATGACACTGTGCAACTTCTATATATGTTAATGTTTAAAAGCTGCTTGTGATGGGGTTTGGTTCATCATATGACTTTCTCATCACCACCTGCATTTGGTGGTCATCAGTGTATTACAAATGTACAAAACAGATTTCATTACTTCAATAGGTTGGTATATTAACATTATATCAGTTAATGCAATTACGGTATTTAACTGTAAATTTAAGTTAAAACCGTGAAACCTAAAATGTTGCTACCGTATTATTTACGGTAAAATTCCGGCAACCACAGCTGCCGTTTTTTTTACCGTAAATTTTACGGAATTTTTTTTACAGTGTACGAGTGTTGAGTCCAATTTGCTAACCACAAGGCCACAGCTCGTCCCCTCCTCTGCTTGATTCTTCCTTTCTGCATTTCTTTTTACCATGTCTTCCTCTCGCCGTCTCTCTTCCCTTCCAAAGTGCTGATGAATGGGTCGGGCGACAGGTAAAACAAACACTGGCCCAATCAATGCTGTAAACAGGCAGTAAATAAGCACGGATGTCGGCAGCATTGGAAAGAGAGACGAAGGACAGAGGAAGGGAGGGAGAGGAGGAGTTCATTGCTCCATTTCCCAGCATAATATCCCATTTACCTGTCAGTGCAGCCCATAAAACGGCCTGACTTGGTGTGGTGTGGCTCTGTTGCAATCAACTGAAGCACATTACAAAAGCTTATGGTCAGAAAGAATTGAAATAGCCTGTCCATATGTGAAAGGATACAGATGATGTTAGATTATCAAATTATATTACTCTATAGAATAATGTTGTGTTCAACGCCTCTGGGATGCTGTGCTTATTTTGGAAATGTGCCGGTTTCCTCACCAAATGTCAAAATCTATTAGTGTACAAATCATGCATTATGTGGAAAAAGTGTTTTGAGATCATCATAACATAATATTGTGCAAGGCACTGCATTAAAAATAAGTCTTTATTAATAGATAATCTGATCATTTGTGTGAAAAGGAATAAAAGTTGTTGGTGTTTTACTGCCACTAGTGACACTACTGTGAATTTAATGTATAGGTATTTTTCAGGAGTAGTCCAAAAATGTAGATAGAGCCACTTTTTTCCTAAAGAGCCGATGTTGTGTATAAACCAGTGTGGAACTGCTGGTCTGTTACTGAGGTTCTCTGAGCTTTCCAGAAGCTGATTAGCTATTGCTTCATACTGGATCAATATTCATGCAGCGTGCAGGGGGTCCTACAGTCTAGAATTCCTCACAGGGAGGGAATATTTGTACTAGATACAGGATCACGCAGCAGAAATCACTGATAGCATGCGCTCATGATGCTTTCATTTGTTCATTGTTTCTCAACCGGTCCCTCATGTCCCGACTGTCTTTGTTGCTGGGGGTGGAGAAACAGGCGTCACATTGGGACAGTCACTGCACACGTCCCATGAGGCTCAGGCTTAGAAGCACACACAAAAGAAGGAGAGAATTCACAGGTAAGAATAGAACCTTAATCGAGTCTCTTAACATATTAACTGTTTCCGCACAGGTCTGGTTGGAGAGCACACCTGGTGATGTTAGTTGTCCGACGTGGACTTTCCATCGATGCTTGTTGACCTGCTGGTTAATCTGGTTAAAAAGCCTGGTGGGGACAACGACATATGCAGGTCTTTTCAACAGGTTTTCTTTAGGGACAGACATCAGCCGAGAGAAACAAGGATCAAGGAATGGTTTCGATTCCATGCATAAGCTGAGCCCTAATCAGAAACTGAAGCTCTTGAAGCTGGTGTGAAATTCATCTTCTCCTTCAGGCTTCCAGAGGCCTGTGAAATTACCAATCACACAAACCTTCTCTAAGATTCCCAATCAGAGGGCTCATTTTCCACTCCGCTGGCTCGTGCTGCTGTCCTCCTCTCTTACTGCTGATCACAGATCAGAGGTGGAGCGCAGTGAAGGAGTTGCCATAGATACATATGGTTGCAGGTGCAGAGGATCTGTTAGCTAGAATACATTTGCTTCGCTCCGTGTGTGTGTGTGTGTGTGCAGGGGCGGATTTAATGATTTGGGGGCCCCAGGCAAAATATAGGAATGGGGCCCTATACCTTTGCACACATTTACCTAGATCAACCTTGAGGTTTTGTTTGTGCTGCTGCTCAATGGTGCCCCATAGTTATGTCCAATGTTTCATTACATTTTTCATGTACATGTTATAATGGCTTTCTTTCATGTTGAGGATGACGAAATAGCAATTGATTTACAGTTGAGATACAGGTTTTCCCCAAACCAAAAGAACTTATAAAATGATAAACCTTACAATTGAGTCTTTAAACCAGTCAGAAGTATAAATTATTATATTGATTTAAAACAGGGTTAAGAGGGTGGATTTTCGCATTGGTCTGAACAAAAACTGCAGACGGGATTATTGAAAATGCACATTCATTCTCTGCCAGCAGGAGGCGCTTTTGGAACATCAGAAATAGAGCTGTTTCCCTGGTAACGGCTGGAAACAAAGCAGCCACTTTATCAGATAAAATGAAAATGCCATCGACACTTTTCTGAAGACAGTCGAGATTCATTGATATAAAAACGTGTGTGTAGAGTGAATAAAAAAGCCTATATTGAGGAGGAAAGTCCCTTTGTAAGCCTGTGTGCCTGCACTCATACACTTTCCAAAGGCTGTCTAATTCTAAACTTTAAAATACATTTATTTTTAGTTATTTTAATTTTAAATTAAACTGAAAAAAATAATGAAAAGGAAATTATACACTTACACACCTAAGGATTATATCAACCAAAAAAAGTTACTGCGTATGCGTCCTCTTATGGGTCCTTCTCATAGCAAGTAAGCGGCATTTAAAACAATAAACATATAATACGCACTGTTGCTTAATATTTAATTACAGCTTCAGATGCATGCAATTTTCATTTGCTACAAGCAGGATACACAAGCACGTTCATGCACAGACATGCAGACGGTTGTCGTGATAAACAGCGTAAACAGCAACCGTTCTCATGTCGGCGCTTAATGCGCATCTCCTGTATGAAAAGCATGTTAGGGGCCCTTGGCTTTTGGGGGGCCCAAGGCGGTCGCTGACTTTTGCTTAATGGGTAAGTCGCCCCTGTGTGTGAATGAAATGCAATGAAAGCAGACTGACTCATGGTTCTCTACTGAGACTGTGTTGACAATTGTGTTGAAACGGTGTTGTTGTTGTAAATATCCCAGCCTGCATATTACTAAAGCAATCACTTGAAAGCAGCTTGATTTACTGAAAACAATCAAGTGATTCATCACATGATATCACTAACCATGCCTTCTATTTTTATAGGAAATATAATATTTTAGATTTTATTATCCATTCAGTGGAAACCATTCAGTAAAACTGTGCTGTATTCAAAGCCAGATGTTCAAAAAGTAATCTGATCGGATGTTGGCCATCTGATTGAATCAAATCTTGAAAATGGGTTCAAAAGAAAAAAGGGTTCTGATTTCGGATTAGATCACAAAATCCAATATTGTCTTTGATCTGGATTAAATCCTCAGTTTGTGTTGTTCAAAACGTTTTAGTAAGATTGGGATAAAACTTTAAAACTGGTCGATATAATACAACATTTGTAACATGTAATATATCCCCAAACAGCTGTCAATATCAAACAAAAATATTATATTAAATCTTTTTTTTTTATCACAGATTGTTAACTAGATTGGCACAATCATCAGAAATGGACCAGTCAGAAGTAGTTATTTGTGTAAATGAAATGCAAAACATTGGCTTTTTTTTTCATCTCATTTGTTCCCCCCATCAACATGTCCCTTTAGGGGCTCCGTAGAGCACTAGTAAAAGTGTGTATCTGGATAAGGGTGATCCAATCCAATGTTGCTTTGAAAAACCGGCACAAAAGTAAGATGGGTTACCTGACCCTGGATAGCAACGCATGAGAATTACAAATCCAGATCATTCTGATCCAGATTAAACTTTTTGAACAACTGGCCCCAGATTACAAAAATGAAGTACTTATCATTAGATTATATTAAATTTTAAAGTGGTCGTAATCAATACCGTTACTTTTTTATATATTACATGATTACATGACCTTTTCATCACCTCACAAACTCTCTGCAGTTCTTCCAGGAACCCCAGTTTGGGAAATTATGTTGATAAGAAAGAATGGAAAATATTTTCTTTTGAGTTAAGTCAAAAGTAATCCAAAAGTAGTCTGAATACATTACCTTATATGTGTAATCCAACAGATCAGTTTACTAACTACAATTTTTGTTGCTCAGTTTGGCTTTCTACCACTATTCTAAGTTATTAGGTTTGTTAATTAGTGCTTTAAAAGAAAGGTGTGCAACAGTACCATGAGCAGTCAGACCTTTTGCTTGCCTGGTGAACGGCCAAACAAACTCAGCCATATTCACTGGTTACCTGGAAGAACAACACTAGTTTATGTCAAATGAATGCATTTCTGTGGACTGTATGCCAGTGATGGCTTATGTTCAGAGATATAGAAATGCATGAAAGCAGCAGATATTCATAGATGTGATTCATTGGATTAATTAATCAGCATATCATCTAATTAATTTCAGTCATCTAAAAAATTACAGTCAATTGACAGGCCTAAACCTTATGCAATGCATACATTTATATATAATCTCTCTCTCGCTCATCTCTCTCTTACTCTGTTCTATTAAAAGTGGATTTGATGAGAGATTCAGTTTGGCTAATCTGTATTCTGCTCTGTTTACGCGTGTAGAGAAGCATTCAGCTCAATTTGCTGCAATGCCAGACACTTAAGAGAGCTGCTGCAAGCTTTCACTAGATTGACCCATGCTAAATGATAGGCCTCCATTTATACACTCGCTCTGACACTCTCTCACACTCTATTACACACTCTTACCCTCTGTCTATTGCTTTCTAACTCCATGATGGGCACACACACGCACGCACACACACATGCGCACACACACGTGCGTCTGTGTGTGTGTGTGTGTGTGTGTGTGTGTGTGGAAGTTGTAAATACATTTTTTTAAATAATTTTATAAGAAACCAATATTTTTTGGTTTCTTATACTAAGCCTTTTTACTTAATTCAATGTTTAATTCAATGTATTGTCATTTCGTTATATTTAATAGATTTATTTTTACATTAAAAAAAACATATAATGGAATATGAAGTGGAATATTGATTTGTATTGTATTGAAAAAGTAAATAAAATGCTGAAAGGAGGCTGTCCTGGGGTTTCAGTAAATCGCTGACCAACAGTGATGCTTGCATTTTAATAAAAGCATGTCATTTTATGACCAACCCACATTTGCTAAACAGCGCAGAATTTATACTGTCTAGCAAAAAGGTCACGGTGGCCATGTTAATATTTCTCTAATAAAAGCTTTAAGACGTTTCACCCCCTCAATAACTCTTTCTTTCTGCCCTTCTTCTACTCCCCCCCCCCCCCCACCTCCATCTATTTCCCTCTGAGTGGTGTGGGGGGCTGCTGCTGTATTATCAGCTCATTCAAAATTACCTTCATTTTTTAATAAACTGCACACTGCCCTGTGGATCAGATAAAGGGGAGGCGCTCTTAATGATGGCAGAATGAGTGAAAAGGAGAGAAAGAACAAAAGTGGGGAGGGAGAAGCTGTGAATGAGAGATAAGTCATTATTTCGTGAATCTGACGTGGACTATTCCATCATTGTCTCTCGTCTCGGTCACCCTTTCGCCTCTTCCTCTCACACACGGTGTGGTCTTCCTCATTCAGGCCCTACTGGGATCAGCTCTTTCTCCAGGCGCTTGGATGACTCAAACATCTCTACTTCTTTCTAACAAAGCCATCATTCTGACCGAGTGAGAGAGAGACAGAGTTTGCTCAAAGTAACCATCTCTGACTGGATCCTTCTCAGGAAAGATTCCTGCCAAGCGAGTGATAGGAATGAGTATTATACTGTATTTACTGTATTCTTTTATAGACTTGACTCTGTTTAATGCAAAATGTGTATTGTCTTTTAAAAATTATGTTTTAATGTTTTAAATAAGAAATGCACGTGAGCATTTTTTTATGGAATAGTATACTTTAAAAGAAGAAAAAAACTAATTTCCACTGGAACTTGTACGTCATGTATTTAAATATATTTGTAAATACGCATTTGTAATGATGAAACAGTTTCGTAGATTAGAAATGTATAACTTCAAATGTAATATTGAATGACACACTACAGTTAACATTATAATTAAGTACTTCACATGCTTTAGTATCTTTGTCAACACATCAACATAAGTGCACTTTAAAGCATGACAAAAGATTAAACAATGATTTAAAATGTACTTCAAAGTAAAACTTGTACAAAAAAAAGTGTACTTATGTGTGGTAAGAAACTCATGAAAGTGTCTCTCTTTACATTTAAGTAATTATTATTACATTGTCTGCAAACATTATTTTTTAATATATACTTTTAAGATTTGGAATACACTACAAGTGCACATTCAAAACAATTAAGCATGCTTCTTTTTCACAAAGGAATTATTTTCTTCAGAATATCAGAGGCTTTGCATTCATCAGTTACATTTTCACTGGGAATATACAAAGGGTTTACTGTAAATGTGTTAACTACACCATTCTGGGGTAAAAAGCCTCTTTCTCCACTGATGGTAAAGTTGTTGTGCATTCTGACAAAATACTGTTTTTGGTTAAACAGCTTAAATTAACTCACTTGAGAGATCGTGAAACCCTTTATATGTAACAAAGGATACATTTAACCTTTCAAATCTGTTATTACTAATTATTCAAATGATAAAGCAGCTATTTTCAGGAATTATGCATGATAATTTTTACAGGGAAAAACCCCTCAGTTGAAAAAAAAAAAAAACAGTAAGGCTACTGAACTAAACTCTATTGATGAGGGAGAGTAAATGATCAGGACATTTTTATTCTGGACGTGAACTACTCCTTTAACACACCTCTTTCCCAACAAAGCAGCATGAAAACAGTCTGTAAGACTTGTGCACTACACAGAAAAAAAAGGGTGTAGAAACAAATTTGGCTCAGAGTAAATATAAGCAGTTACAAAGAAAGATAATTTTAGAAAATCTGAAAAAGTTTTTCTTGTAAAAATGTTCTCCTATAATCTTTGTTTCATATTTTTCAGCATAATTCAAACATTATTTCATTTTGTTTTACAGAATAAATAGCAGCATATGGGCTTGGGACAACACAGGGCTTACGGAGATTAAACTTGTTAACAGGTTCAGTAAATAATGAGATCATTTTCATTTTGAATGAACTGTCTCTTTAAGCAGTATTTGAGTTGGAGTTTGGCACAGGATTTGAATGGCTAATCATGCAGTGAGAGAGCGAGAGAAAAAGTGGGGAGGAGAGAATTGAAAACAACAGGAGAAATGCATAAAGACTGGAAGGAGTGATAATTAGAATGTGGGATGGTAGAGATGAACAGAGAACGAACAAGCTCGACAGGGTCAGATCTCTGAAATTAACCAGAAATGAAGGGATGGGGGGGCGGGGCGAGCGACAGAGATGTGAACGAGGGATGGATCCAGTGAGGAGAGAGGTTAATGGAATTGAAGAATAGTGCGGCGGGTGGGGGGTTAAAAAGGCACACTGACTGAAAATGGCTCTGTGTGTGTCTGTGTGTGTGCGCGTGTGTGTGTCTCCAGGTGGGGCCTGAGAAGCTCAGAGGCTCGGGATATCAAATAAAAGTAGGCTATGTTGCCTAGTTTTCCTTCTCTCTCTGTCTGTCAGGACATGTGAGATCTGAAACATTGCCGTAGCAGCCGTTCTCCTAGCAGGTCTGAACACTCACTCAACACCAGAGCTAAATGGACTTACTGTCTTAAAGGCATAGGTTGAAATTCTTCAAAATATCTTGCCACAGAAGAAAGTAAGTCACATGGATTTGGAATGACACAAGGGTGAATAAATAATGACACAGTTTTCACATGCTCCTGGTCTTCTCTGTCAGCAAATACAGTGGAGGACACAGAGGTAAGTGCACAACAGCAGGTTTATTGATAACAGGCTGGCAGAAGAGAGCAGAGCAACGGGTCCAGGAGAGTAAGTGGGGAATAGCAAGGGTTAATGCGTCTTATCTGAGTCTGACAGAGTCCTTTATCCTTTCCAGGGAATCCCAGGGGAACGGCAGAGCAAGGAGACGATGGAGAACAGCCCGCTGGAGCTACAGGCAGATAGGTATCATAGGAAACAGAACATGCAATGTTTGAGAGCGAGGAGTGCAAGTATATAGTGCTCTTGATGAGTGGTGACAGGTGGCGGTGATCAATAATCAGGGGATTGGGATCTGGTGAGCGTGGTTAGCGGACATGGGGGCGAGTAAATTATCAGGAAATTTATTCTGGACGTGAACTGCTCCTTTAACATTTACATTTACATTTAGTCATTTTGCAGACGCTTTTATCCAAAGCGACTTACAATTTGGGGATACATAAAGCGATTCTTCTTAAAGAGGCAAACAGACACAGGAAATGCTTGTAATACCAAGTTTCTAGACATTGTTCAAATAAGTACAAGCTAGAAAGAGAAGGAATAAATAGAGAGAAATTTTTTTTTTTATATAATGATGATGATGAAGTCAAGTAGCTTCGAAAGAGATGAGTTTTCAGCTGTCGCTTGAAAATTGTCAGGGATTCAGCAGGCATTAACACACCTCTTTTCAAACAAAGCAGCATGAAAATAGTCCATAAGACTTGTACACTACACAGAAAAAAATGGTGTAGAAACAATTTTGGCTCAGAAATTGCTAGTAAATTTTATAAGCAGTTACTAGGACTTCAGTGTGTTTCCCGGCCCACGGCCTGAGATCCTGGGATCCATCCCTGCGATCCTACACAGGACAAGTGCTTTGGACAACGGATGAATAGATAATGGCAATTACAAGAATCTCTGTTACATTTGCGATTGATTATATTGATTTAAACACAAGCTTGGACCTAAATATTAAACCTCTAACTCATCACACATCCTTACACTATTGGACATGAATGATGTTGCTTATGTTTAATGAAGGACGGTTTGTATCTTTTGAGATGTGTTACAATGATAAACCAAATAACTGAAGGCAATCCCAAGAGTTAAAAAGTTCAATTTGAGCGGGAAATCTTTCACACATAAAGACAAAGTGAATCTGAAAGGTCAAAAAATTGCGTGTGTGTGTGTGTGTGTGTGTGTGTGTGTGTGTGTGAGTGTGTGTGTGTGTGTCTCTGATTATCACGTTATGGGGACCAAATGTCCCCACAAGGATAGTAATACTAGTAAATTTTGACCTTGTGGGGACATTTTTGAGGTCCCCATGAGGAAACAAGCTTATAAATCATACAGAATTAGTTTTTTTGACAAAGTAAAAATGCACAAAGTCTCCTGTAAGGGGTAGGTTTAGGGGTAGGGTTGGTGTAGGGCAATAGCACATACAGTTTGTACAGTATAAAAACCCTTACGCCTATGGAATGTCCCCATAAAACATGGAAACACAACATGTGTGTGTGTGTGTGTGTGTGTCTGTGTGTGTGTGTGTGTGTGTGCACTGTAGCAGTTTGAAGTCTCAGACCCACTCTCAGATGTTGACTATTGCAATATTAAAGTATCTTGTGTAAATGTTACTAAGTGCAGTAAGTGAGCGCGAGCGAGCGAGAGGCGGGTGAGACCGACTGACTACGCTTTTCCCCTAAAAACCTTTTGTAGACTAGAAATCTTCCAAGGATCTTAATGGTTCCTCATGGAACCACAGATGCCAATCTCATTGTTTTTTTTTGTTTTTTTTATTCTGTCGTCATTTACTCACGCTATTGTTCCAAACCCGTATGCTTTGATTGCCAAACAACACGGAGTGTCTGAGACCGTTTTCCAAAACATCTTCTTCTGTGTTCTGCAAAAGAAATAGATGCGTACTGGTGGAGTAAACGATCACAACTGTCAGTTTTGGGTTAACGTTCATTTTATCATCATAAACAAGGTAGTATCTATAATTACTATATAATTATGGGCCATTCCTTTGGGCCGTCATGCAGGGACAGCGGCGCACCGCTTTGTCTTCTGTATTGACAGAGTAAATCCAAACACAGTGCGCCATAGACGGAGTGATGAAGTGCTCCTCCTATAGAAATATTGCTTGACCCCTGGAAATATGAGGAAATATTACGAAGTCAGAGATGGGACACAATAAAGACAGACAAAGAGAATACAGAGCAAATACTCTACAGAAAGTGCAAACTCACTGTTCGCGATGCTCGAAATATTGTAAGAAAATTCTAAACATTGAATTAGGGATGGAGGTTTATACGAATGTATCTCTGAAGGGAACGGAGTGTCTTCAGAACAGTTTAGATGGTGTTTTCTTCTCATCTGGTCTCTGTATGATGCATATTACAGCAGTGTTTATTAGCGCAGCGCTGCTTTGTTTACAGAGGTAACCACGAAACGCTCTATCTGCTGTTCCATGAGCGCCTCCTGCTGTCAGAGAGTGAATCTGCATTTTTATCATAATCTCACAAAGCTCAAGTCAGACCGGTTTGCTTTAAATCTTGTAATTGTACAATCTAATTGAAATTAAAAATAACTGCTCATGCCACATGTATGTTCGGGACTGTGATTAAAATGCAGTGGTTGCCTCTACTTTCAAATGGCTACAGATTATCTTAATCAGTTCAGCCTGTAATAGAGCAAATAAACAGCTTGTTCGTGTAATCTTTCTCTATTCTTTCTTGTCTCCTGCTTAAAGAAAAAAATAAATAATCAACAATAAGTATCGGAATCAGCCCATTTGCCGACAATCGGAATTGGCCATGAAAATCATGATCTGTGCATCTCTATTTGTTGTAGATAGCCTACTGGTTAGTCTCCTCAAACAGTCATAACTTTGACTGACTATTAAGAGCAAGTCGAGAGCGAGTGAGTACACTTAAACTGCTGTACACAGTGTTAGTGTACCGTTATGGGGTCCAAATGTGTTTGTGTGTATTTTAATTGACAGTATATATATATATATATATATATATATATACGGGTGCTGTCCGACTCGACCGATTCTGATCGTAGTGGGGGACTCTTTGGACCAAAAAAATGCCAGGGCTGATTTTTTTATGGCATAGGACCATAAAATGTCCGTCCAATCATATTCCTCGGTCCAAGGGCTATGATAGGCTGTCCTGCCTACAAATGTATTTGCATACCTCTGTGCACCCTGTTCACGCAGACATGATCTGTCATCAGCATCAAGAAACAGTTACTTTAATGACAAACCATCAAATGTGAGCTACCACACAGAGGATTCAGAGAATGTTGATTCATGTTTTTTTACTATAGATTATAAGACCACTTCTTTTTCACTTCCAAAAACTGCACCTTCAGCAGTATTTTACTGTAAAATTGCATGCAATGTTTCATCAGATTACAGTGCTTCACCTCACAGACTAAGGGCATGTACCATTAACAATTTTTTTACAGTGCTGTTTACTGTAGCATTTTTACAGCGAGACTAACTAGAAGCATCAGACAGTCTTACACTGTAGCTCCTCCAGGGCTTTGAGAAGGAGAAGTTGTTAAAGCAGTGAGGCGTCACAGTAAGCAACAATCATGCACTTTCACTCAGCGTGGGCCATAGTGCTCCACTCATATTTGGCTTTTTAATAATGAAACGCTTTTTTGGAAAGGCGAGATGAAAAATTGATGCAGAAATCTGAAGATATGCCATGAAATCAAGCTCAGCGCTCTCACTGACACTGCTGGGGTCACACTCACTCTCCTTAAGCTCAATAATTCAGCAGCCAGAGCCGGCAGATACTAGTAAACCTAGAAGTGTGAGACACTTTAACTTACTACGGGTCAGGCTGAAGAGTAGCAGCTGACGTTTCATTCATTTTTGGCACTGATGTGAAGACAGTTCACATGTGCCTCATCGTCAGGAGCCTCTGAAATAACAAGCCAGAAGACCTTGGGTCACAGCCAGAAGGGGCCAATTATAATTGATGGAATCGCTTTGATTTACTGTTCCATTCATATCCATTTGTGTCATGCTCCATATATCACAATTTCCAATGCAAATGATCCGCTTACACATCACTTTGATTAATGACAACACGCCAGTGGCATCAGGGCCGTTTTGACGCCATGCTTTCAGTGACATCTGCTGTGCTTCACCAGCTACTGCATCTCTGGAGCATTACGTCATGAGAATTAGGCCAAATATTGTCCTATCCTAACAAACCATACATCAGAAGATTCTGATCCGCTGTTTAGCAGCTTCTAGGCTTTTATCAGCATCAGGACAGACCTCAGCGATCAAAATAGGGTCCCCGTATTTTTATAGTCTTTTTTGTATGATCCCGGTGTGAGAAACCACCGCAAACGATTCAGTGCGTGAGTGAACTGTCTGAATGAATGAATCAAACTGAACTGTGAACTCAGACAACACGGCAAACACATGATTACTAAAATGGGACTGAATAATTTACATATGTGTCCCTGCAGCACAAAAGCAGTGTTAAGTCGCTGGGGTATATTTGTAGCAATAGCCAACAATACATTGTATGGGTCAAAATTATACATTTTTCTTTTATGCCAAAAATCTTTAGGATATTAAGTAAAGATCATGTTCCATGAAGATATTTTGTAAATTTCCTACCGTAAATATATCAAAACTTAATTATTGATTAGTAATATGCATTGCTAAGAACTTAATTTGGACAACTTTAAAGATGATTTTCTCAATATTTAGATTTTTTTGCACCCTCAGATTCCAGATTTTCAAATAGTTGTATCTCAGCCAAATATTGTCCTATCCTAACAAACCATACATCAATGGAAAGATTATTTATTCAGCTTTCAGATGATGCATAAATCTCAATTTTGAAAAATTTACCCTTATGACTGGTTTTGTGCTCCAGGGTCACAAATTGTTTTGAAGACCAATCTGGTCTTTGTAGAAGAATTTGTGATTATGGGCAATTTTGTTTTTAGACAGTTTAAAGGATCATGACTCTACACAGGACAAGCTGATTGATTGATTGATTGATTGATTGATTGATTGATTGCCTTTGGGGATCAAGAAAATCTATGAACATCATATAAATATTAGGCTGTTAAAAACTATGGTTGTGTAAAAGGGAAATAATCATAAAACCATCTCATTTAAAGGATCATGACTCTACCCAGGACAAGCTGATTGATTGATTGATTGATTGATTGATTGATTGCCTTTGGGGATCAAGAAAATCTATGAACATCATATAAATATTAGGCTGTTAAAAACTATGGTTGTGTAAAAGGGAAATAATCATAAAACCATCTCAATATTTTCCATCTCAGAGTGGCATCATTTCTACCACACTATAAAGTGTCCTTTGTGTAACGTAGAGAAGAGTAGAGTATACCTGAGATGAAACATTGGACATATTAATACAATTTAAAAAATATTTTTTTGTGAACATTTTATGTATCATTTACAATATCAAGCTGTTATTGTCAAAGTATGAACATAATATTTAACTGTATTTGGAATATTTTCTACAAGACCAAGCAATTTCACTTATTTCACATTGTGCCACAGTCACTGGCATACGTTCAAGAGTTCACATTTGTGTGAACTACTCCTTTAAAACAACACTCAAAGATAATGCAATGGATCTGAGCTGTCAAATTAACACCAACGACATCAGAGCAAAAAAATTAAAGCGATAAAACCGTTACTGGCTTAAGAAGGGAAAGGAAAGTTAGAGAGTAGAATACTTTGGATTCAGCGATGTTCTTACTGCACAACAATGCGTCTCATTTATTCTTATAACAGTGTATTTCATTACCGCTCCATAATTATTTTTTTTATTACAAAACTTTTTTTTTTTGGCAGAGACAGAACAACATTTAAGTTATCGAGAAATAGAAATAAAAATAAAAAAATCATGCAAATCAGAACATAATATAGTCAGACCAAACTCAAGCCATAACAGAGACAGCAAGCTCACCCTTAAACTGTAGACGCCTATTAAAAAATTTCACAATCAAAAATGTACATTTGTATAAGTTCCACAAAAAAACAAATGCAGTGCATGATCTAAATAAGAGCAGACGACATGTACTGACAAATTAAACAAAAATAGACTAAACTGCATTAAGCAGAAAGCTATAACACATTGAATAGTTATAAAGAGCAAGTAAAAAGAAATAAATAAAAAAATGTACTGTTTTTAAAGCCAAAAACACACTGACATGACAAACGTGGGCAACAAAAGAAATCAACGTGATTTAAATGTACCTAAAACAATAGTGTAAAATCACTGTTCGTTGATACATCATCTCTTGAAGTTCACTCAAAATGAAGATTAGCTGTAACTGTGTTCACCCTCAGATCATCAAAGATCAGGATGAGTTTGTTTCTTCATCAGGTTTGGAGAAATGTAGCATTGCATCAGTGTCTCACTGCAAGTGAATGGGTGCCGACAGAATGAGGGTCCAAACAGCTGATAAAAACATCACAATAATCCACGAATCTGTTCTGATGAAGAAAAACTCATCTCGGATGACCTGAGGGTGAATGCATTTTTAGCAATTTGTAATTTTTGGGTGAACTATTCCTTTAAAAGGCCTAAAGTCGAGGCTATTTTTGTGGCACGGCATGATGTAGCTCCATCTGAAAGACACTTTGATTACAGATGCTGAGCAAAGTCATGCGTCTGAACCCCTCGACGATAACGTGCTGCATTTGTTCCAGTCTTCTCACATCACCGTTTCCATCCATGAACAGCTGACAGAAGCATCGCTCGTGAACAATAAAGGCATAAAAAAAACCCAGACTAGTGCATCTCGTGTGCAAAACTCAATTACACACAGTACTATCCTCCATTAACTGATCATTTTGGCACAAGCAAACTATGAATATGTTATTTCAATAAAAACAGTGCCAAGCAATCCGACTGTTAAACTGTTCATACCTGCCAGCTTCACAGCTCTTAAAGAAAAGCAGAGTTTATGTAACATTGCTGGAGGTGTTTTACTGTTTGCATCTTAATAAAACCATCAGCTCAACACTCAGTCTGAATCATAAGCGCCGCTCGGTGTTTGTTTAAAATATGTGACCCTGCAGCACAAAAGCAGTCTTAAGTCGCTGGGGTATATTTGTAGCAATAGCCAACAATACATTGTATGGGTCAAAATTATCCATTTTTCTTTTATGCCAAAAATCTTTAGGATATTAAGTAAAGATCATGTTCCATGAAGATATTTTGTAAATTTCCTACCGTAAATATATCAAAACTTAATTATTGATTAGTAATATGCATTGCTAAGAACTTCATTTGAACAACTTTAAAGATGATTTTCTCAATATTTAGATTTTTTTGCACCCTCAGATTCCAGATTTTCAAATAGTTGTATCTCAGCCAAATATTGTCCTATCCTAACAAACCATACATCAATGGAAAGCATATTTATTCAGCTTATTTAAATCTCAATTTCAAAAAATGTACCCTTATGACTGGTTTTGTGCTCTAGGGTCATAAATATAAAATATCATTGACATTTCTTTGCGAGATTGACTCAAAAGTGTGAATAGGATCAGTTTCTGCATTGTGACGACTCTGTGTGGTCTGACTTCAACTTTTAAAAAATGTAAAACATTCAAAACACCATAGCCATGCAAACATCGAGAAAAGCTCTGAAAGTAGTGATATGTACAGGTTTCACATAAAGCTTGGCTCCGTGGATCATTAAAATAGAAGTGCACTCTAACGCTCACATATGGCTTTCTAAGGAGTCTCTGTTATGATGTCGATCACTTCCTTGGCACGGTGTTTAAAAACGACTTGAAAGCACACAGACAGACTGTTGATCCTGTTGAGAGACTTCAGTAAATGCTGAATTTGTTGCGCGGTCCGTGATGCTTCTGTAATGCGTTCTCTCAGTCGGACAGTTTGGGCTCCTCGTGGGGCTTCACAGACTGGCGATTCTGCGTCTCTGAATGGGAAGCGGATGAGGAAGAGGAGGATGAGGAGGAGGAGGAGGAGGAGCTGCGTCTGGTCTCCACACCAGTACTGGACATCTTCATCTTGCGGCGTTTCGCTAGCGGTGCATTGTCGACGCTTTTGAGGAAAAACCCCTCGCGCTTCCCCCGGTTAAATGCCTGTGCGAATGAACAGAAAACATGATGCAAAGCATTCCTACGGGATTTTGAACAGAATGCAGATTACACAACAGATGATCTTTTGGTCAGCGATTGTCTGATTTTAGATGAGTTGCTCATCATTCGGGGCTCAATCGAAGGAAATATGGCATGAACTACAGCCGTAACTGAATCAAAAATCAATAATATTCAGATTAAAGATCATTTTTTTCAACCAAAAAACAAAGATGAGCTCATTAACTAGTTTACTTGGACCAGCTGACTCCACTGAATCACAACCTGTAAGTATGATTAATAATTGATGTTCATATTTTCTATCGAGCGCTCAAGATACGCAACTATGGCAGTCGGTGTATCATTTCTGACACGCGCTGTATACAGTAGACCAATCACAACAGACCGGGCCATCTGACCAATCAGAGCAGAGCAGGCTGACGGAAAGGAGGGGTTTAGAGAGACTGAATCTCAGACTGATTCGAACGAATCGTTTGGGAATCGCTGAAAAATATTATATTATTAATAATATTATAATATAAGATATTAAACGCATATTTTGAGAAAACTAAAGCGTTTTTTGACCTTGCATGCATGTGAACCTATTGTAGGAGCCTCCCAAAACAATATTAGGAAGCTTAAAAATGTCATAATGGGGCACTTTATGTGATTGTGTCTTCTCAGAAGACTTGAATCAAACCACTCGACTCGTACGGATCACTTTTAATGAACCTTTTAAACTGGCAAAGTCTTGGGCGAATGGACTGTCAGAGGAGGGACAGAAATCTCTCAGGTTTCATTAAAAATATCTTCATTTGTGACCCTGCAGCACAAAAGCAGTCTTAAGTCGCTGGGGTATATTTGTATTTAAGTACACAGTCTTGTTTTTTATTTTTTTAATTAATTAATATATTCAAATATGTCGTGCTTTGAATTAAACGTTTTAATATTGTGAATTCTGAATTGATTGCATCATCTAATGCGAGCATCTGAGCGAGAAGCATTTATCAGCAACGTGTTTTATATTTTATTCCAGGTAAGATGTAGATGAACTGACTCATCTAATACGATGGGGAAGGAAAGAATGTGCCAACATCAACCATCATCATTTCTGTTATTATTTCCATCTGGTACTGCTAGTGTGTAATAACTCATGTCTGTGCTTTTATTCCACATGCACTTGCAAGAATTTGACTTGGGTGCATCAGTACTCAATACAGTGTCAAATGCAGATACTGGACCTTGTAGGTGGCATTGACATAGGTCCTGACGGTGGGGCCGGTGGACTCCAGGACATCAGGGGTGCATAGAGGGGTGGAGGACATGACACCACCGCCCTGAAGCCAGGCGTTCTCCTTCAGAGCCGAGAGCTTCAGCCGGCGCTCAGGATCTACGGTTAACAGACCTGTGAAGATGAAGAGAGAGATGGAAGCTGCCAGTATCAGCATCCTTCAGCCACTAAAGCAGCGTCCTCAGGGACCTCCCACCAGAGCACTGAACCTCATCCATCTCAATCCAGATGACAGCTATAATAACAAGCACTCGTGCTGAAATCAGACTGAATGCGTTCGAGTGCCAGCGAGTCAGGAATCACTCATCGGGCGCTTTGGAGTGGTATAAAACTATTACGACGTACTTCACAGCTGTTCACAGGTCGTAATCAATAGAGACTCCAAGTCTTGGGTAAATTTCACAGCTCTCCGAGCTCTAAACCCATAGAGATCACAATTCAGTTACGACGGACCATCACCAACTATTTCACAGAAGATTTCATAAACTGGCAGATCCTGGGCTTTTCTGATCGAATCCTCAGTTGGACTCTAATCTTAAATCTGATTTAAATGACACACATTTAAGCTACCCAAATGGATTTTCTGTATATGGAAGGATAATATCCAATCATAGGAACTGCCTATTAATTTTGGAGTACTGGGACGAAAAAAATACAAAATAAAAAAATAAATATATATATAGAAAGGAATCATGGAATGTATCAAAGAACCGCATTTTCCAGAATACAAGTCGCATTTTTGATCCTCTGCGCCTTATATTCCAAAGCGCACAGTAATATGCATGCACACACACAACATATAAATCCTTGCACTGCTGACTTCACATCGCAGCCTATTTATCATCAAACCAAAATGCAGTCATCCAAAATAAGTTGCATAATTTGTTTGCGCATATGAAGACTGCTGTTTTTATGTGGACATTTGAATGTGTGCCGAATGAGAGGTACGTGAGCACATCAGTTTGGATTCTCTTCTCCAAGCATCTTATCTAATTTTCTAGGATTTAATAGCACACACACACACACACACACACTCACTCACTCTCTCACACACACACACTCTCTCACACTCTCTC
>NW_015547674.1:607933-609452 GCF_001515605.1 Sinocyclocheilus anshuiensis
CACACACACACACACACACACACACACACACATACACACAAATCACCAAGTGACCAAGTGACCAAATCATACATCATCAATAGAGGTTAATTTCCGATAGCGTTCAGATAAGCTGCACACAGTACAGGATGATTGCAGATGAGTTTGAAAACAGCACTTATTTCATTCAAATGAACCAAACTCTGACCTCAAAAATTATATTAATAATAATATATTTAAATAACTTTAAGTCATCTTAAGGCCCCCTTGGGGTTTTGTGAAAGAAGATTTGAACTGTAATATGAATTCCAAGAAGGAAGTTCAATTCTTGAAAAATTTTTAAATATTTTCTTAAGAATCATATTTTTTTTTATCTTAACAAAAAAAAGCTTTGTTGTCATCTGAATGTTTGGTGGATCTCGCCGTCGACTCGCTGATCGACTCAATGAAAAACACTTCAAAGGCTTTGTATATTACAAATATTACTAGCTCTTTGATGAATTGCTCTTTGTAAAAAAGCGTCTGGTAAGTGCATAAATGTTATTATATCTATGTGTGTGTGTGCGCTGCTAGAGTAAAAGCATCTTATTTATGGGTGATTGCATATCTGCCAAATGCTTCAATAACTATGCTGTAATTATAAAATTTAAAAAAGTTCTTATTTGACTAGTTTCTATAAAGTTGTAACTGAATTTCGAATTCTGCAAAAGTCACATTACGCATAAACATGAACATTCATTGCTTACGTTTTTTGTTCAGTGCTGTCACTTCAGAGCACATCTCTAGCAGTAAGTAATAATATGTATTATATGTAGCTAGTTTTATGTTCTAATGCTCAATTACAACAATTAATTTCAAACAACCCAAAACATTAATTAAACAGCTTACGTTGGAGGTTATTCTAACTTGTATAATATTGTAACTTGTATAATAACTAGTATATTTACAATGATGGCATTATCCAGCCCTCCCTTGGACTAAGATTGTTCAGCACTCAAGCAAGTTTCGATTGTTTCAGTGTAAGTACCTCTCACTAAATCTTTGGCCTCTTCAGACACGCCCCTCCAGGCTTCCCCGTCCAATGAGAAATCTCCCTCTTTGATCTTGTGCATGATGTCAGCTGCGTGCGATGATGTCATTCCTTTTTTCTCACTCTGGAACGGAACTTGGCCAGAGAGCATGGTGTACTAACAAGAACAACAACACTAATCATATCAGCACATGACGTTACACTCTCGGCCTTACATTTCTGAACAAACTGTCAAATTATTAAAGAAAATCAGGTTAAAAAAAAAAGAAATTGGTCCAGACTAACTTTGATGTTGTTTGAGAAAGCCCAGACAAAGGTTTGAAGTAGTTTTAAAAGATTAAAAGATTGAATTAGAAGGTGTTCAGTTTGTAGTTTCAAGGTCATGCAGTCTGACAGATGATAGATACGATAGAGAGAGAGAGAGAGAGAGAGAGATAGGACAGACAGATAGGACAGACAGACAGACAGACAGACAGATAGACGGATAGGACAGACAGACAGACAGACAGA
>NW_015547674.1:611730-616627 GCF_001515605.1 Sinocyclocheilus anshuiensis
AGACAGACAGACAGATAGGACAGACAGATAGGACAGACGGACAGACAGACACAGATAGGCCAGACAGAGAGACAGACGGACAGACAGATAGGACAGATAGGACAGACAGACAGACAGACAGACAGACAGATAGGCCAGACAGATAGACAGACAGACAGATAGGACAGACAGACAGACGGACAGACAGACAGATAAGACAGACAGACAGACAGATAGGACAGACAGACGGACAGACAGACAGACAGACAGATAGGACAGACAGACGGACGGACAGACAGACAGATAGGACAGACAGACGGACAGACAGATGGACAGACAGATAGGACAGACAGATAGGACAGACAGTGTATTGTGTATTGTGTACAGTGTGTTACAGTGTATCTCCAGCACCAACCCAATTATTTAAGTAACCACATTTTTTTTTGGAAAGAACAAGTAAAGTTTACTTCAGGAATTTACTGAAATAGATTTTTGTTACTTTTGTATTTATTCAGTTTAAGGTATCAACCTTTAAACAATGACCTCTCCCCTGAATAAAACAATACATCTGGCAGTCCAGAGCGAAACAGTGCTTCATCCACAATAATACATAAATATCCTCAAGCACACATATACACACTCCTGCACCCACCAGAATGACCCCGAGGCTCCAGAGGTCGCAGGCCTGGTCGTATCCCGAGCTGTGGAAGAGCTCCGGCGCGGCGTACTGCAGGGTGAAGCAGGGGGTCTGCAGGGGCGCACTGCCGCTCGGAAACAACCGCGCGAACCCCAGATCAATCACCTTCAACACCGAGTCATCCGCCTCGTCAGCAAACAGCACGTTCTGCCGGAGCAGGTCAAAACACAGAGGGACAACACGTGACACACGGCGAAGCACTGACACAATCAATGAATCATTGAAAATAATCCTGGCTTATTTGGTGAACTTGTTTAATGAAACAGGCCTCGAGGCATTAGAAGTGATATTTTTCCATTGCATCATATTGCATTATATTGGTACCTCATAGTAAATATGATTTTAAATGTTCATTTTTAGTTAATTTGGTAAAAAGCAGTAAGTGGTCACTATATCTATTATAATTATTATTTTGTTAGCGATTATTTTTGCAAACGATGTTGACTGTTGTGGCAGTAAATGATATCTGTATGTACTTTGTACAATAACAAACCAAACAAAAATCACCTTTTGACATTTTTCAAGAACAACTGGAAATTATTGAAGTATTGTCAAAATTTGGAAACATATTGAGATAGTTTAACTATATTTCCCAGCCCTAGTAAACAGCATCTTAGATACAGTTCAAATGCTATGTCCTTAATATTTCCCCGTGGTACTGAAAATGGTTTTGAATATCTATATGTTTCAAGGTATTCCATCAAAGTTAAAAATTAAAATATCATGACAACATATCATTCCTTTGGCTGTGCTTTCATGCTGATTTGCTCCATCTATAATCTAACTAGATTTTACACTCACTGTGCAAACATCACTGTCGTAATACTAGGTGTTTAGAGTTGTTTCTAGCACACTGCTATGTAGTTGCCAGAGTGCTCGGGTGTAGCTAGAAAAAAATCGATTCCATCTGTAATTCTAGTTTCTCAGTATCTGCCTCTCTACCTCAGGTTTGAGGTCTCGGTGCACGACTCCGGCCTCATGCATGAAGCTGACCGCAGACACCAGGCTCTTCATCAGCTGACTGGCCTCCCATTCTGCAAACACCTTCTTCTTCCTTATTCGCTCCAACAGCTCTCCACCACGCAACAGCTCCATGACCAGATACGTATGATACTGCGAGAGACAGAACAGAGAAAAAAAGAAGGAATATACAGGGATGGGGTACTTAAAAAAGCCATGCAAGAGAATTAATAGTGTGAGATCAGGTATGCATGCATAAATGCACATGATTCTTCAATAAAGTACTCTTTTTTTTGGCTTAAAACGGCTGAATGTCTTCATTGTCACAGCTAGGTATCGTACCTGATCGGTATAGACCTCGTGGAGCGTGACGATGTTGGGGTGAGATTCACACTGGCGTAGTGCTGCGATCTCTTTCTGAGTCATGGCCTCCATCCTACAACAGCAGAAAGACTCTGAGTTGACTTGTGTGAAAGGTTAACTGTTGCTTTAACGATGTGCGAGCTGACATTATCGAGTATTCAACGCTTGCTCGTCTCAGAGCGACACAAAGCAGTGTTTCCTTACTGAATGAATCTGTGTTTGAGTGAATGATTCAATACCCATTCATAAAGAGTCACTTGCTTAGTTTCTAAATTCATCAGCTGTTTTTAAACTAGCTGAATGATTCAATGACTTACTCATTAAAACAATGACTTGTTTGCAGTTTTTGTTTCATTTTTTAGCATTCGGAATTGTATTGCATCACTCATGAAACTGTAATTGCAGTGTAAATGCATTCATGCCACCTCTGAGCTGCATGAAACAGTCGGTGTAAATGCATCTAAATGCCACTTCAGATGCAGCTTCTGTGCCACCTCTGCAGGGCAAAAACAACAGATTTTGTTGATAACAGCCCTATAACTGAATTTATTGGTTAAATGCAAGACCATTCTGTGGGGAGGGTCGATTCTATTTGTCAGTAAACTAAACAAAAACAATGCACATTAACTGCAAACAATGTTTACGTCCAGAAAGCATTACTTTTACTATGCTACTCTCAGTTAGCATGTAGCCAGGGCAGTGTTTTCCACAGGATTCTGTGTTTGCAGAAGAACCAACTTCATGAAATTTGCATTTTTAGCAATTCACATAACAGTTCTGGTTTATTTCGAGTAGGATGTGAACAGACGGCTTTCAGTGTCCAAGGTCTGTTGCCTTAAATCAGACATGGGCTCTCATTCACTAATTGTGTATATGCAAAAATGTTAATGTGAATTCTGCATAAGCAAGGTTAAGAACAAGTTCATGTACGTGTGTTGTGAATTAGGCTGAGTTGTTCTCCTGTGCATATAAATATGAATAATCCCACGCAATTATAAATGAACGAGACACACTCTCTGACTTTGTATGCTATTAGTAACTTTCATAACATCCCAGTCTCTCGTTACATTAAAATCGTAATACAAGCTCACAAATATAAACCTATATCTCTCTTGTGCTGCTGCAGAAAAACGGTGAAGGAAACACAGTCACTGCAATACTCTAAAAACAGTCTAAACAATTCTTTACTTCCGAGTAGGGTTGCAAAAAGGTAGAAAATTTCCAGTAAATTTGGGAAACATTTCAGGATTTTTTGGAATATTCCAGGGATCTTTGGAAAGTTTCCGGAAATTTACCGGAAATTTTCCACCCCTTTGCAACCCTACATGTAACTAAATTACGTAATTTAATTACAAAATAAATGTAATTGTAATCAGTTACAGTTACTGATAAAAATGTGTCATTACATTACAGTTACTTCTGAAAATGTTAATGATTACAAAGGAGGTTACATCTGAATTTTTTTTTCAAACACACACACACACACTCACATACAGATTTAATTGATTTCTTTCATAAATTGCAGTGACTACTCTAAAATATGAGACCGCAATGTTTTAGGAGTTTAGGACACATTCGATAACTTTTATTTGGATTTATGCATATGCTTTATTTTTTAAGATAAAGTTTTTTTCAAAGCACTGTTAGATGCCAGTGTTTCCTGTCATAAACAATCAAAGATTTGATTTCAAAAACAGTATTATAGCTACTCCCTACTTCTGAGTTTAGAGCAAACGCTAATGTTGTAAGACTAAAATTAGATTTTTTATTTTTTTTTAAATCATGCTGAGAAGATAAAATTATTTATTTTTGATACATTTGTTTTACTTTAGTGTTCACTTAAAAAAAAAATCTTCATATTCTTTTACATTAAAATAACCTATATTTATTTCAGTAGTTTTTGAATGATTTTCCATTAAAAAAGGAGTACATTAATTAAGAAAAAATAATTTTTTTATGACTTTTCCAATAAAAAGAGTGGATCAATTTTTAGAATATCATGTTATTTGTTTTCTTTTAATGCTTATCCTTGTGGAAAAGCTCAAATAATGACTCTGAAACCTCAAGCAATGACACATGATTTTTAATGTGATTTTGCAATGCACAAATCTGGTTTGATGTCTCTACCTTCTGCTGATGATTTTTACAGCGTACTCCTGTCCGCTCTGCCTGTGTCTGCACTTTCTGCAGATAGAGAAGCTCCCCTCGCCCAGTGGAGCCCCCTGCAGGCACAGCTCATAGTGCTGGAAGAACTGAGATTCCTGAAAAACACAGAAGAAACCGTGCTGTTGAACCCTTGAAAATCTCCCTTGAACCCTTTATTTTTTTTAGAGGCGCTGTGTACCTTTAGCATAGCACTGCGCTGGACTGTAGCAGAACCGGGCCTGTCAACATTCACATGAGTGTCCAGAACATCCGCCATCACCACGTTCTTATTGAACAAGATAGAAGGAGCCACAAAAGAGTAGCCCTGACAGCAAGAGAAGACAGAGGTTTATTCTGACCGCAGTAACATCTAAAATCCCTGCTGAAAAAAACTTGCTGGTCTTAGCTGGTCTGAAGGAATAATCTATTCTTAAAACAAACAAAAAAAAAACAACGGTCCATGGAAAAAAACTAATTTATGCAGATTTGTAACGAGATGAATATAATTAAGTACAGAATTTTCATTTTTGGGTGAATTCTTTCTTTAAGCTGGTCTTCCAGACTGGTTAGGCTGGTGTTTAGCTGGTTAGACTGGTCTGTTCTGGCCAGCTAAGATTGGTTTAAGCTGCATTTTTTAACGGGAATGTGTAAAAGCTGTATAAAAACCTCATAGAACAGGGTATACATGACAGAGAGACTGTTACATTAGAGTGTGTGTGTGTGTGTGTGTGTGTGTGTGTCTCTGTCTCTGTG
>NW_015547674.1:616916-635236 GCF_001515605.1 Sinocyclocheilus anshuiensis
GTGTGTGTGTGTGTGTGTGTGTGTGTGTGTGTGTTTGTGTGTGTCTGTGTGTGTAGTGACTGTGTGTGTGTGTGAGAGTGTGTGTGTAGTGACTGCTGATATTAATAATGGAGGGCTGTGGCAGGAAATAGCTTGTATTGTATTGTCTGCATGAAAGGAACTCAGGACAGGTGTGTCTGCATGTGCAGGTACCTGAAACAGACGGTCTGTACTGGGCGGAGTGCTGGCAGGGGAATAAACCGGCTCCATTCCTGTAAACTCCTCCGCAAAGTTACCCACATCCAACTCATTACGTAGCTCAGGTCGGAATGGACTCTGAACCTTTTTCTCTGCCAAGTCGGACCAGTTTAGACCCTGGAGAGATCAATCAGATGAGATGCCTGACAATCTACAGTGACCCCACAGAGAATGTGGACACCATAGCCACTTAACAATTTAATAACAAAATATCAAATGTTTTTGTTTTTACATTCTAAACCTTTCACATTAAACATTTTATATAAAGACGTTTGTCTGGTTTTTAAACAATTAAACTGGTCTCTGTTCTTTCACTCTTCAAGAAGTGAATGTTGCCACATACTTTACTATCGTATTGTGACATCCTTCCAAAACAAAGAGTTTACCGAATAAGAAAACATGGGAGGGGCTTAATCCATTCCTAAACTGTTTTGGCCAAAACCCAAAGTCGCCAAAATGTCAGTTCATCACTAATTAAGAGACCACAACTAGATTAACCACAGAGTTCAAACGTGAGGAATATGAACAGCTGAAAGGCAAAAAGAAAGAGGACAGAGCACCCTGAAGAAAGCATGAGACTTGATCTCCTCGGCTCCTCGGGGTCCAGAGCCCAGCCTCTTATGGGGGTCTTTCACCAGTAACCTTCGCAGGAGATCCTGAGCCAAGCGTCCGATGATGGAGGGGAATGGAGGCTCACAGCGCAGGATGCGTCTGTCAGAGACAGAGCTCAGTGAAGTCTGGAAACAGCAGCTGTTAAACACTGTGAATCTGGAGAACACTGTCAGACTCACTTGGACACCTCGCTCTGGGAATTTCTCTCTCCCTCCAGAGTGAACGGAGACGCTCCCGTCAGCAGCTCAAACATCAGAATCCCCAAACTCCACCAGTCCACCACCTACAGACACACCACTCACTCATCAGAAGCTCACTGAACCCTGGTGCTTTTCTCCCACCAGCTGCATGACATTTCTCCTGCTTTCTGACACCAGGTTCTTGTGGTAATTTAACTTCTGTCCGAATCCACATCTCTGAGTTTACAAGAAGGGCTCAATCCAAAAGTTATTTTGTTAACCCTTTCGGACCGTATGGTAACGGATGTATTTTTAAACACAGGCACTTTTATTAGTATAATGCTGAAAGCTGTTCACAGGAATAATATGATGTCACCCCTCCAAAATTAGAGAACGAAATCACGTAAACATTATATTTTTAATATATACATTCATATAACACAGGGCTTGCACAACTAATCGTCTCACAGATAGCCCTGTCAAATGCAAACCTTATGTAAATAAGAGTTTTTTTAACTTACTTTTATAATGACATCCATCATTTTGAGAAAAAAATGCAAGATGGAAAACCATTTAAAATATATCGCTAATGTTACTTTTTAAAAAGGATATTTAAACAATCAAATCAAATAGGATATTATTTTCTATTATAAAATGACAAACTCGCTCCTCCATGAGAAATAATTACCATTCAAACATGCCCGAGTCATACTTTTGACGAAAATCAAATATCAAAAAAAAAATATTTTAAGACTCAAAAAATAATTTTAAAAATAAAATTTTACCACATTAATGTAATGCAATAAAAAGCCATCATCAATGTAACGCGATGAAAAAAAAATCTCATTACTGTGGAAACAAAATGTATATTATTATAGATTTTTCTCAGCTTAATGTGCATGGAACCAAAATAGAATTAATATATATAATAAACTTAAGTCAATCGCAAATTACAGTATTGAGAATCATGTCTGTAAATAATGATCTCAATAACTCAAAGATTTATTAGATATTTTATTTACCAAAGTGCTCAATTATCAAGAAAAGTGATTTAAAAAATGCTAAAACCTTGATTTTCTTTTTGCAATTACATCTCTTGTTCCATTTCAATTAGGGCTGCAACAACTAATCGCTAACATCGTTAATAATCAATAATGAAAATAATCGACAACGAATGTGATTATCGATTAGTCGCGTCTGCCCACCGCGCAAATTACAGCAGTGAATAACGCATTTCTATGGACGAAATGCATCTAAAACAAGCAGATGAAACAGAGTGAGCTGCTGCTGGAAACACAATGTATAGCACAGAGATATATTCAGCATACAGTATGTTTTCATAGCATTCAGTTGGCACGTTCGTTTGAAAGAAAACAGCATTGGGCATGTCAATAAAAAAAAATAAAAATAAGCTTTTTAATCCGATTAATCGACAAATACTCGGCCAAGTCATCGATTATCACAATAATCGTCAGTTGCAGCCCTACTGTCAATGATATGAACTGAAATGTTTTTAAATGACATGCTTTAATCTGAAGTTCCTCTGTGAGATTTGTCAGCTAATTCTGTCTCCTCTCACCTTGCCATGGCCAGCTTTCCCTCGGATGATCTCTGGAGCCATGTACTCTATAGTGCCACAGAATGAGTACGTCCTCTCTTTCTACACACGAACCAAACACAGAAGCATGAGAACCGTACACTGCATTACAGCACAACGTGCATGCAATGAAAAAACAATCCAATCTACAGTTATCGGCCCAGTTTCACAGACAGGGCTTGGACTGAGCCAGGATTAGGCCATAGTTCAACTAGGACATTTAAGTATCTTTTATAAACATTTCTGGTGTGCATCTTGAGACCAAACAAAGGCACTGACGTATTTTAAGATCAGCCAGTGCAAGTGTCTTTCAGGTAAAACAGAACAGACATACATTTTAGTGCTTAAGCCTCGTCTGTGAAACCGGGCGATTATGCATGATGAGTTTTTATTTTCTCACCTCCTCTTCCAGAAACTCCTTACTCAGCCCAAAGTCTGTCAGAACCACATGACCATCACTGTCCAATAAGATGTTCTCCAGCTTAATGTCCCGGTACACGATGCCAAGCTGAAAACACAAGACCAGATACAGCACTCACAAAACATTGATCATATGTGACCCTGGACCACAAAACCAGTCTTAAGTGTCAATTTTTTTGAATAAATAAGCTTTCCATTGATGTATGGTTTGTTAGGATAGCACAATATTTGGCTGAGATACAACTATTTGAAAATCTGGAATCTGAGGGTGCAAAAAAATCTAAATATTGAGAAAATCATCTTTAAAGTTGTTCAAATTAAGTTCTTAGCAATGCATATTACTAATCGAAAATTAAGTTTTGATATATTTACGGTAAGAAATGTACAAAATATATTCATGGAACATGATCTTTACTTAATATCCTAATGATTTTTGGCATAAAAGAAAAATTGATAATTTTGACCCATACAATGTATTGTTGGCTATTGCTACAAATATCCCCCAGCGACTTAAGACTGCTTTTGTGCTGCAGGCTCACATATTTATACCTTCATGTAAAACAAAAATCTCATCATAATCACTTTTTTTTTGCTACTGCAATTAATTTCTAATTTCTTTAACTCTAATCTCAATTTAATAAAAATTGATTATAAAAGTTTGATCCTAAAATATTATTGATAATTATAGCTAATCACATTTCTCCCAAACAATAATTACAAAGGACTTCCTTTTCCTATCTGCATTTAATTGACAAATAATTTAGGCATAAAAATATTCAGCTGAATATTTTTAAGAATGCATGGTTTTGAGCATATTTAATTAATTGCATGCGTGATGCGCTCAATGAGAGCGGATGTTAGTACCTTGTGCAGGTGCTCCAGGGCCAGAATGATTTCTCCCACGTAGATCCTGACCTCATCCTCGGAGAAGTGGTCTCTCTGGTACAGGTGAGTAAACATCTCTCCTCCGCTCACATAGTCTTCCAAAACAAACACACACTCACTTAGAAGAAGCAGTCGAGCAACAGAAGAGGACAGCAGCTTTTTCTTATTAGATTTTAGCACGGTTGTCATTGGTAGGAAACATTGTTTTGCTTACGGTGTTTACCGTGGTAAACACGTGCTCAAGTCGCATTTGCTCTTGTGCACATCACATGGCTTTTCAGTTTTGGTTTGCTAAGTAGTAAGGCGTAGCCAGCTGAATTCAATAACGAGGTATCAGGCAAGTATATAATTGGTTAGTACACTGCGGCAGCCCTCGTGTGAAGACCGACTCCACCGACAAGACACTTGAGTACTGCTTTTCTCCCCTTTCTTCACTTTTTGTACAGCTTGTTCTCATCTACACGTTTTAGTCAATTATTCTCACTGTGCTTTCAAATCTCTACTATTACTCATAACACTGGTAAATCACGCACTGTACGTTGGAGGCAGCGCAATCCTAATAATCTACAGCCTTTCCCTATGTCCTCTACTATTTTACTCTCTATTCCAATTGGTCTCTGGAACTGCCAGTCTGCTGTAAACAAAGCAGACTTTATTTAATCTATTGCTACTCATTCAAGTCTCAACCTCATGGCCCTAACTGAGATTTGGATCAAACCTGAGGACACTGCCACTCCTGCAGCCCTCTCCACTAATTTTACTTTTTCCCACAACCCTCGTCCGATTGGGAGGGATGGAGGTACTGGTCTGCTTATCTCAAATAAATGGAAATTTGATCCTCTGCCATCTCTTACTGGCAACAGTTCATTTGAATCACACACAATTAGTATTACCCACCTTGCTAAAATCCACTTTGTAGTTGTTTATCGTCCCCCAGGTCAACTTGGTAACTTCTTGGAGGAGTGTGGATGTGTTACTCTCAAACTTTCCTGTGGACGGTACTCCTCTGGTGCTACTCGGTGAATTCAACATCTACCTAGAAAACCCCCAGGCTGCTGACTTCACCACTCTGCTCGCCTCATTTGACCTCAAGCGAGTGTCTACTACGGCTACTCACAAATCAGATAACCAATTAGACCTTATCTACATACGCTGCGGCTCCACTGATAACACTTTAGTTACTCAGTTGCACACCTCAGACCACTTCCTCATCACTTTAAACCTCAGACTGACTCCTGACACAACACACACTCCTCTGCAGGTCACCTTTCGGCGTAACCTACGCTCACTCCCTCCCTCTTGCCTATCCTCTATGGTTTCATGCTCACTTCCTCCACCCTCTCAGTTTTCAGCACTGGACACTTACACTGCTACTGACACTCTTTACTCCACTCTACCATCTTGCTTAGACAGCGTTTGCCCGCTTTCATCCAGACCAGCACACACCACCCCCTCTGCCCCCTGGCTGTCCGATGTTCTAAAACAATGTACTACCACAACAAAATGAACAATTGCTCTGACTCTTGCACACTTTTCAAAACCACCTTCTCTCTTCTTTGCCACTCAACTGAGACTGCCCTGCTCTCAGTTACTGAAGCCCTGAGACTGGCAAGAGCAGCTTCCAAATCCTCAGTACTCATCTTGCTGGATCTGTCTGCTGCTTTTGACACAGTTAACCACCAGATTCTCCTGTCAAACCTCATGAAGATGGGCATTTCAGGAACAGCACTCCAGTAGTTCAAGTCTTACCTCTCAGGTAGGTCCTTCAGAGTGTCTTGGAGGGGTGAGGTTTCTAAGTCATAACTTCTTGCTACTGGGGTTCCTCAAGGCTCAGTGCTTGGACCGCTTCTCTTTTCCATCTGCATGTCATCTTTAGGCTCCATCATTCAGAAACATGGCTTTTCTTATCACTGCTATGCTGATGACACTCAACTCTACTTCTCATTCCAACTTACTATCAAAACTCTGCAACTGATCCAGAATGCAGCAGCCAGAGTGGTCTTCAATGAGCCGAAGTAAGCCCACGTCACACATCTCTTCATCAGTTTGCACTGGCTGCCAATAGCTGTTCGCATCAAATTTATGGTACTGATGTTTGCCTATAAGACAACCACTGGCTCTGCACCAATATACCTAAACTCAGTTCAGACTTATGCGCCCTTGCCCCCTTGAAGCTTGCGTTCTACAAGTGAACGGCGCCTTGTGGTGCCATCCCAAAGAGGCACAAAATCACTATCACGGACCTTTTTGTCATCTTTTTTCGTCAGCACCTGACCAATTAATACTAGCACTTACCTATTCAGTTCTGTTCTATTCAATTCTATTCTAATCGCTCTAATTTATTTAAAATTAATTTGTAAGTCGCTTTGGACAAAAGCGTCTGCTAAATGATTAAATGTAGTTCGGTTTTAGTTTATTTATTCCAGTTAGTAATTTTAGTGTTTCAACGTATTTCATTTAGTTGGAAACATTCCTAATTTTCACTTAGTTCTTCATCTAATATTTATATTTTATTTATTTATTCTTGGAAGATGAGCTTAGTACTCAGTTTATTTGAACCAGCTGACTCCACTGAATCACAACCTGTAAGTATGATTAATAATCGATGTTCATATTTTCTATCGAGCGCTCAAGAAATGGAACTACGGCAGTCGGTGTATCATTTCTGACACGCGCTGTATACAGTAGACCAATCACAAGAGACCGGGCCATCTGACCAATCAGAGCAGAGCAGGCTGACGGAAAGGAGGGGTTTAGAGAGACTGAATCTCAGACTGATTCGAACGAATTGTTTGGGAATCGCTGGAAAATTAGGTGATATTAAATGCATGTTTTGAGAAAACTAAAGCGTTTCCTTGCATGCATGTGAACCTATTGTAGGAGCCTCCCAAAACAATATCAGGAATGGCATAATGGGGCACTTTAAAGCAAGCATTTAGAAGTCATGTATATCTTACAGTAGCTATGCTTCCATTCAAAGTTGTGAATTTAACTTGTGCGCAAAATTGGAATATCACATAAAACATAAGACGGAGAGAACAAAACCGTCACTTCCTGATAAACTGGCAGCAAACATCACTAAGAAAACGGTGATTTGCTGCAGTAGGAGAAGCCACTGTGGCTCTTTCTTCATATGCAGTAAATTACCTGCGTGCACATGAAACACCACAAATCTGAAATGTGTTTCCATCGTAGTTTATGCGCATGTTTTCTTATCCAATAAAAATTGCATTTAGCTGAGTGCATAAGATTTTATGTGCAATTTTAGAATTTATGCACATCTCGCCGTTTCTATTCAGCGTGTTTTTATGTGATACCCCAAACTGCACATTAAAAATAGGTGACATAGCTTGTGACATCTTGTTTACACCAAAGTACTGAGATGCTGGAGAACTAAAAGCACCCAGACCTACTGTAAACACAGCTATACTACAGATAGCATCCATAAAACAGCATGCACGAGTGAATCAGGATGAAGTGTGTATCCTGCGCTCACCTAGTATGAGATGCAGTTTGGTTTGCGTCTGAAAGGCGTAGTGAAGGGTGACCAGGAAGGGAGACTGGCGGATGTGTTCCAATACCTGCCGCTCTGTTCTAGTGTGCTCAGCCGTCTTTGCCTTCTGAACGATGGCTGCTTTCTTCAAAACCTACAGGGGGAAAGATCATAACATACTTTCATAATAAGATTTCATTTTGAGACAAACATGTACTTGTCACTTTGTCAAGATTTTATCAGTCCAATAGTAGATAATGTAGATTTCCATTCTCAGAACTAGAGCAAAGTGGCAAAAATGACAACAAAAAAATCCTCAGTTCTTCATCTGTCTTCTAGCATTTGATATACATACATATATATACAGTGGGTACGGAAAGTATTCAGACCCCAAATGTTAAAATTTGGTTGAAACAATGTTACACTGTCATTCAGTGTGACGCAATATTTATGTAAAAATTCAAACATGCTTATTCTGACATGTACATATTCAAATATATAAAAGAATATTAAATTTTATTGTTTTTTAAATGAGTAAAAAAAATCTTACTGACAAATGGGCGGAGCCTAGGATAGTGGCAAATTTTAAAAATGTAAAATTACAACTAATTAGTATTTGGGGTGAAAGTACTTAGTCTTTTAATATGTCATAAATTGATTTTGTTGTAAATATGCCTGACAAGATTGTTACACTGAATGACATTTTAGTGGGTCTCTTCTGTAAATCAGGGAAAAATGTATGATGTTTATTTTTTGCTCAGAAAAACAAAAACAAAATTGCAATTAAATTAAACAGAAAACTTAAAAAAAAAAATTTGGGGGAAAAGCAACAATTTAAAGCAGTATTACTCTTATTGTTTTTATGCTTAAACCCTTTTTCGTCTTTGACCCATATAAACTATTATAGTTTTTTTTTTAATATCTTGAATTAGATTTTAGATTTCGTTTCATTTTTATTTTTGTTAAAGTTTTAGTAATTTTGTTGTCGTTTTTATTTTTTTTTTTAAATATGTCTATATAGTTTTATTTACGTTTTAGTTGTAGGTTTTAGCTTATTTAGTTTGATTTATTTTAGTACTTCAACTTAGTTAATGTTACAGTTTTAGAATATAATGTGATTTTATAATACATAACACAGCCTACAAGCTTACATTCACTATATTCGTTTTCATTGCCTTTAATATAAACATTGTTTCATTAGACAACATTAGGCAGGATGTAAAAACAAAAAAAAACATATATATATATTTTTTAAATTCAAATAGAAAAACAAAGAAAATTATTCTATATATTTCGTATATCGCAATTCAGCCAAAAAACACAGAGATATGATTATTTGGCCATATCACCCAGCCCTACTTCAACTTAAACGCAACGAAAATATCATATTGTCATATCCTGTCTTGATAAATAAATAAAAAAAATTAAAAATTAAATTAAAGCTATTTTTAAAAATTAAACCAAAATAAGAAATACTGTCTTGGCCACGAGCTGAAATAAAATAAGTTTACTTTTACTAACATTTTATTTTATTTCAGTTAATGATTATTTAATTTCAAGAAATGAAAATGTTTTTATGGTTTCAGATTTAATAAGCAATAATAACCCTGCATAGAACACAACTCAAAAAATAGTGATTTAATCAAAATCTGTTGAGCTGACACAAACTATGTTCAATGTATTCTAACTGAGTATTTAATGCTATGATACATGTGTGAATGATTTAAATACACCTTTTTATCTTTCAAAAGAATGCCCATTAATAAAAGATAATATTCCTCTATTAACCATTAAGCACACAACTCAACATTTGTGTTGTTTTACTAACTGAGGGACAAGCAGCAAGTCACGTGTGATAAAAACGGCACAAACCTTCATGGCATAGAGTTTGCCTTTATCATGTCCGCTGATTTTTCTGACCAGGAACACTTTCCCGTAAGCTGGTAAAGAGCAAAGCAGAGATGCAGATATTTAACAGTATTCAACAGCCCAGAGATCAGCTGATGAACAGCTTCATTACAGGTGCATATGTTTATTAAACTGGAACAGAAGTGCATTATGAGTTACACACCTCCAGTGCCCAGCACTTTCAGAAGCTCGAAGTTCTCCATGCCGACTTTCTCAGTGTATCCCGTGAGGTTTGCTGAGAACAGACAAACAAACACACCTTAATACTTATATCAAATACATATGATATGCTATACAGTTCATGCAGATGCAATGACATTTGGGCGATACCAACAACTAATACTAGGCCGATAGCCTACATGACGGAGAACGCAACAAAATGCAACACTGTTTTTCCTGCTTTTAAATTTTAAAATAAAATAGAGATAGGAAAGAATGAAATCAGGCAACAAACGTCAATCATCCAACACTGGAGATATTAGAAAAGATGGATAATTATTAATATTATTATTATTTTTGGAAACATGGCGTTTTGATTGTTATTTTTAAAATAATTTATTTTAATTTTACATTTTTATGATTTAATTGTTAGCTTTCCACTGAACTCACAAACAGTTCCTTTACGAAATTTTATATCAATATGTTACAAGATTATCCGATTTAAATCAATGTGATAAACGAGTTAGCTCAGAAGTAATCAGAGTACACTACCAGACAAACGTTTTTGAACAGTAAGATTTTGAATGTTTTTTTTTTTTAAGAACTCTCTTTTCTGCTCACCAAGCCTGCATTTATTTGATCCAAAATATATCAAATGTGTGAAATATTTTTGCTATTTAAAATAAGTTTTCTGAGTGAATCTCTGTTAAACTGTAATGTATTTCTGTGATGCGCAGCTGTATTATCAGCATCATTACTCCAGTCTTCAGTGTCACATGATGTTCAGAAATCATTCTAATATGCTGATTATTAGAAACATTTCTGATGATTATTATTATTATTATTATTTAAAACAGTTGCGTACATTTTTTTCAGGTTTCTTTGATGAATAAAAAGATCAGCATTTATCTGAAATAAAAAGCGTTTGTAACATTATACACTATACCATTCAGAAACTTCGAGTCAGTATAATATTCTTTTTTGGAGTAATGATGCTGAAAATTCAGCTGCGCATCACAGAACCAAATTACAGTTTAACACATATTCACATAGAAAACTGTTATTTTAAATAGTAAAAATATTTCACATATTTTGGATCACATAACTGCAGGCTTGGTGAGCAGAAGAGTCATTTTCTTTAAAAAAAAAAATTTAAAACATTAAAAATCGTACTGTTCAAAAGCGTTTGACTGGTAGTGTAGTCTGCTTATAATGTAACGGACTGCGTTACTGTAATCTGTACTCAGTAGCGGACAGCTCATACCGCTGGTGATCTGGTGTTTGACGGTGCGCTCGAGGTGTCGGTCCGAGTCCTCGCCGCTGCTTTCGCCGGACATCACGAGCTTTGATCGGTCCGAGGACTTAACATCTACACGCGGACTTCTGCTCGTTATGCATGTCTGTGTTTTAATCTCAGCTCACAAATCCCTCGGACATCCTGCTGTGGACGCACGCCCTAAATATGAACCGCTTCTGACAGCCGCATACTTTAATATCGTTCTAAACCTCGGTGCTTCCAGTTAACTGATGATCGTGTGGGCCATGGGTGGCTGTTATTTCCGTATTTCCAACTTCGACACAATTGTGCTGAGCTGTTCGCATCACGTTAGCGCTGTTTTAGCACAAACACACTCCAAACACAGCGATATTCGCTCGTCCGTGCTAGCTATCATCCATGACCGTTCACGATGTCCCTAGCAGCGGATCCACTCAAGCTGAACGGCCGTGTTCTACTCCTTTGCTCCTTTCTTCCGGGTGTAGTTACGCCCGGCTCGCCTTAAAATATGCGTTTGTTTGGGAAAGGAAATGAATTGAACGACAAACGCCTGGAAGAAAGTGTAGTAAGGATCATTTCGGCTACGGAAGCCCGAAGTAGTGCTGTTCGAATCGCGAACCAATCGTCGCTTTGAATCGGTTCTTTCGAGCGAACCGCTCGAATTGTGAATCAGAATCAGAATGAGCCAGGTACACATACGAGGAATTTGTTTTCGTGACAGAAGCTTCCACAGTGTAACAGAATGACAGTGACAGAACAAAAAACACAGATAAAAAAATAGAACAAGTAAATAAGGAATAAAAATATATAAATTGACAATTGTATGTACAGGTATATTATGTGCAAATTTGAGGTGTAGACTGAGTGTGAGTGTTATATAAATAACGTTGGCTACGTTCAAATGTGTGAGGTGAGGTTAGAAACACAAAAAGCGAGTTGCTATATTTGGCTTTATTTCATTAGAAAACATGCCGTAAATGCACTTTTGAGTTGCGTCTCCGTCCGAAAAAGTCGATGAATCGTTTTACGAATTGGTTCGCTAGATTGAGTCGTTCGAACGAACCGACTCGCTAAACCGATTCTGACTTTCGGATAGTGAGCCGAAGCGCCGCTGCTGGACTCTGCTTCGGAGCACATCAGACGTGTGTGGTTGGTTGGGTGTGTAGGTGGCGAAAGAGAGAAAAGCTGGTGCAATCCAACTCGCCAACTCGAGAAGGGTATAACTGCAGCCCGGAGATCTCCAAATGGGGGCGGGAACTCCAAAACGGGGTGGGAGCTCCAAAATAGGGCGTGGCTTCCTCCCATTGACAGACAGGCACATGACACGCATGCGCAATTTTCCCCCCAATCCACTTCAGTGCAAACTCTGCCCCACAGCTGATTCTAAAGAATAGAGTGAAATCGTTCCCCTGCGCTGCGCCGGGACGGCTCGCGGGTGATTCTCGTTTATATCATTAAGCAGAGGTTCCAAGTCCAGTCCGAACAGCACTGGCCACGAGCTTTGGGCTCTGCTCTCACTGAGAATATTTATTTATATAGCATATTTTATTTTAGATCAACTAGAAAGTTTTATTTTGAAATGTAAGTCAATAACAATTGGCCGAAGCCAGAGCCAATGGTGAAAGTCTTTGCGCGAGGAGACCCCGCCCCATTTTGGAGGTTCTGCCCACTTTTGGAGTTCACGCCCCATTTTGGAGATCTCCGGTCTGCAGTTATATCTACTTGGCCAAGTCCCGTGCTGAAGAACAGCCTCTTCCAATAACGACAGCTTTTATCTCACACACACTGTTTGGATCTCAAGTTGCATGTGTGTAATTGCTAGGTTGTGTGTAAGCTCTGTTGTGAGCTGTTATCATTAAAGTATCAATGAAGCGTGCTTGTTATTGAGACGGCCACCGGGACAAGACCACAGGAACCAGATGAGTCCTCTGCACAATCTGACTTTGCTGCAGCCTGGAACTGAACTGCTGGTTTGGTCTGGCCAGAGGAGAACTGGCCCCAACTGAGCCTGGTTTCTCCCAAGGTTTTTTCTCCATTCTGTCACCGATGGAGTTTCGGTTCCTCTGGCTTGCTTAGTTGGGGACACTTCATTTCCAGCGATATCGTGGACTTGATTGCACAGATGCTATTTAAACTGAACTGAGCTGGATGATGACACCACTGAATTCAATGATGAACTGCCTTTAACTGAACATTGAGTGTTTACTATTATCATTTTACATTATTGACACACTATTTTCCTAATTATTGCTGTACAGTTGCTTTGACACAATCTGTGCTGTTAAAAGCTCTATATAAATAAAGGTGACATGATTTATAGCAAAGGCATGTTGCCACATATGGGTGTGTTTCGTATTGTATACAAGTGTATATATATATATATATAAAGGACTTGACAATCTGTAGATGAGCACTTGACATGTACACATGCATTTGGATATTCATCTTCCCTCCTGTATTAACGTGCTTTGGATGCGTTAAGTGTGTGAGTGCTTGTGCAGCAGTTTGTGTATTAACAGATTAGGACAGGTTACAGGATAAAGGACACAGACACTAGGCTTTCGCTCTACATGCTGCCATCGGTCATCATCCTTCATTATCTATTTATGTGTGTAAGAAAGCGTGTGCATGTCTACCTGGCTCATGTGATCGTGCAGATCTTTCTGCTTGCTTACTGTGTGCATAAATAAATACACCTGAATGCTATTGTGTGGATGTGCAGAAGTTTGAAAGAAAGAATCGATGATAAGGCAGAAGCGGGGGGATACAGTATGCATCTATGTCCACAAAATATCACTACACGAAAAAGCAGTTCAAAATGTCAGATTTTATTAGACTCGACAGATTTCTGACGGTTCTGCGAGTGCAGTACAGTGTTTCATAGCAGAGCGTTGAGCATCATCTACACCATCTTTTAACACTTACAATGCATTTAATACCATGCTGAATGCAGAACAAAAGATGACTTAATGACTGTTAAGTATTTATGTTTACAACATGCAAGTAACACTGGATGAGAAAATATGAATTCGAGAAAATATGAATTTTAAGAATAATTTATTTCACATCTATCATAATTTTAATAATATTTGTAATCAATGATTTCCAGCATCAAACAGTTTGCTTGTCCACACTTCAAGCGGAAATACAATGCAATCAAAACCTTGTGAAAAAGAAGTACACTTCAGCATACTTTTAAAAAGAGTACTTATCACAGAAATAATATACTTTAAAAGAATTTGCTTAAGTGCAAAGTGAATAATGTTTTTGGATGCTTAACTGCATGTTATTTGCAATTAAATGAAAATGCATTATAGTTTGCATTTATGCTAAATGCAGTTAGTTGAATTTCAAAGTGTATTTCTCACCCACTTAAGCAGCACATCTTTAAATGCAATTTCATAATTACTGCTGTTGTCTACTGTGTTAAATACATGAGTGACAAATAATACTGGAAAACTCAAATATACTTTAATGACATTTTGACTGAAACGTATATGTAGTGTATTTAAATAGATTTGTGATTACGATGAAGTTGCAATTTAGTGCCTTTAAAATAATTAACTTTAAAACGTAAATACCGAATAACACACTACAGTTAAAATTATAATCAAGTATTTACATGTGCTTTAGTATGCTAATCAACACATCAACATAAGTGTACTAACTTGACATTACAGCAAAGTGCAGTTTTTAAAAGTGTACTTAAGTAAGAAAGTAGACTCTCTTTAAGTACACTTAAGTGGCCTTTTATTTCATTAATATTATATCACCTGCAAGTACAGTTTTTAAAAAATATACTTTTCAGATTTGAAGTACACTACAAGTGCACAGTCACTAGAATTAAGCGCACTTCTTTTTCACAAGGGTATGTTGTTCCAATCATTTACAAACATCCATAGCATTGGTATTACAAAACAGGCAATATCAGCCTCTTTCAGGCATATGACATGATTTTGTAAAGAAACGGGAAAGAATTATAATAGAACTTTCTGTTAAGAAACTGCACCGTCACTCACATATTCAACCACTCATAGTGGAGATTTAAGCATATTGCTAGTTATTTCCCAGGCGAGTTTCTCCCGACAGGAATGAACAGATGTTTACTCATCACGAGGCTCGCGATATCATATATTTGCCATGAAACGTAAGAGTGGAATCATTCATCGTTCAAAAGACTTCTAATGAAATTGGGTGAAATGTTGATACTGTTAATGTATTTTAGAAACAACCATTTTAGTGTATTAATGATGTACACGACTCTTTGAGATGTAGGTCATTAAAACTGATCAGGTGAATCTGACTCTTTAGCTGGCGGCCCCTGCTTCCGGTTTGGCTTCAGGAGGGGCCACCTGGTTCAGCAACAGGAGCTTCAGCACAGGATCCACGTACTCCATGAAGGTCTCCTTCACTCCCTTCTCAAGCAAGTAGCCCTCGGTGTCGATCTCCACATTCTCCTGTCCAGCCACGGCCTCCATAGACGTCTGCAGGAGGCGCACACTGGCCAACACTGAGCACTGTAGACGAGAGGTGTTCCATGTGAGGAAATGGGTTAAAAATGGCTGGTTAATCTAGTCTAATAAACCTGCGAATGTTGCTGGCTCCTTGACAAATTGCTCACTTTGGATGAAAGTGTCTGCTACGTGCATATATGTAAATGTAAATATACATGCATGTGGAAAAATACCAGAATTTGGGGGTTTATTTCCTATATTACGGGTTTAATCTGCTATTATATATTAACCTACCCTACAATAAAAAATGTGTCATTTGCTGTATGCATTGCAATTTATTAGTGTTTTAGTCCAGTTTTTTTTTTTTTGCAATCTTCTGAAATGATCCATTTAGCAAAAATGCATTTCAGTCACTGTAGTTAATGCAATGCGATACATTACGCTAAATCTGTAACATTAACTAAACATGAGTAATGCATTTACAGTATGGGTAACACTTTACAATAAGGTTCATTAGTTAAGTACTTCAGTTAACATGAAATCAGAATGAACAATACCTCTACAGCATTTATTAATCTTAGGTCATGCTAATTTCAACATTTACTAATGCATTATTAAATTAAAAGTTGTGCTTGTTAACATTAGGCAATGCACTAACTAACAATAAACGACAACGTATTTGTATTTTATGTATATTAATAAATACTGTAATAAATGCATTGTTCATGGTTTGTTCATGTTAGTTAACCTTGTTGTTACCACAGTATGTTATAGTTAGTTAATAAAAATACAGCTGTTCATTGTTAGTTCATGTTAGCTCAGGTCCATTAAAAATGAGTATGGTGCTTACTCTGATTAGGTCCGTTGTGTGCATGCAAACCTCGAGCAGCGTACCTGAATCAGAAAGACGGACAGAACTACAGCTCCAATCGTGTTCATCAACCCCATGTAATAGTTGACCAGGGCTTCTCTGCAGCCATGGATGAAGATGTTGAGCTCTTCGGTCTGGTGCTCGTAGTTGTAGTGGGCGGTGTTGTTGGTGATTCTGTACTGGATACAGGGTCTGGGAGAACTAGGGTTACAGCAGCTGAAGGGCAGACCGTCGATCAAGTATCGGCCATCCACATTGCTCTTAATGCGGCTGAGGATTGAGAAAGGAGAAGGAGATGAGAGAAAGCTTAGAGAATGCTCTAAACTGGCGTTCATCCCAAAATATTGTTGCATTTACAAAGACATCTCAGAGTCCATGTTTGAACTTAGTATTAGAATTAGTCTGGTGTGATCAGCCAAGACAGATTGCAGTTTACGCCAGGTATTAACGTGAATCATACATGCATTTTCAGTGGTCATGTTTTCTTCAAATAGATGGTCTTTTGATGCCTAGTGTGTCTGAATGCTTTTGGACACTTCATTCGAAACAAAATATCAAATCGTGTGGCATCTGAAAAGGAATGATGCAAGAGACTTCTCAGAACTAACTTCACATTTCTGAGCCATTTTGGTCTCGGGGTGATTTATAGTGGATGGATGAAGTCTCAAGTTCTCCTCAAGTGTCCTAAATAGAGTAATACGGATGCTAAAGGGACAATTCACCCAAAAATGAAGATTAAAAAGATTAAGATAAAACGGAGAGTTCCGGTGCTTGATTCTGATTGGCTGAGCCGCGTTCCAAGCTGTTGTAAATTACTCTACAAAGTAACATACACCTTTGTTTACGTTTGTCTGTTGCTCGGCAACCACTTTGTTGCAACCACAACTGATTCTGAGGAGCTACATTGTTTGGTGGAAGAATACTGTTTTTATTAATATCATTACACTTTATTTGCTCTGTTTTATTTTGTGAAACCTTACTACGTATATGGAATAACCGTTTTATAAAAGCAATAAACCCCGTGAAGCCGTGGTTTACAGTGAATTTATAACAGCTCGTGCCTAACAACGCCCCTTAGCTGTTATAATTCACTGGCTTCTTGGGGCTTATTGCTTTATTCTCTCACCATTGTGGTGTTCTAAACCTGTATGCATTTCTTTATTTGGTAACACTTTTGTTTAAGATCCAGTTCTCACTATATCAGCATGCATGTTACTTGCACATTGGCTGTTTATTAGTACTTACAAAGCACATATTAATGCCTTACTCTGTATGACCATATTCTAGATCCCTTAATCCTCAAACTTAACTGACTATGTGAAGTGTGAGCCTTCATCCTGTGGAAAATAAAAGAAGATTCTTGGAAACAAAACAGAAGAAGCATTCTTCGAAGTATGTTGTTTTGGTGAAGGTGTGTAAATGGCGACACGGTTTTCATATGTGGGTGAACTCCTGTATCGCTCTAACGCTTTCTCAGTGACTCACTCCTTGACTTCCTTCGAGCTGAAGTCCAGGTAACGGTTGCTGATCCACTGCACCTCGAACCAGTCCTTGTAGTTGCTGTTCCCGCAGCACTGGAACTCCATCTGAAGGCGATCGATGGTCTGCTTCTGGAAGCAGCGGCCGGGGGTATCGGTGTCCTTGTAGAAGCGGATGCCGTTCTTCAGCCCGATCTTCAGCGAGGACTCCAGGCTGCCCTTCATGGCGTAACTCAGGATGACTGAAAGCAGCATGAGGGTGCTGAAGAAGACCGAGCATCCAAAAAAGGACTTCAGGTAGGTCTTCCATCGCGGGAAACGGCCGGGATCCAGGGCATCCTGGCAGATTCGACTGGCAAAGTAGTTGATGCCCATTGAAGCCAGACCCACGATCATCAAGGTGTTGGGCACACAGTGGATGTCTGTGTTGTCCATTACCTAAAGCACAAGATGTGGATGTCAGGCCTTTTTCAGCTCAGACTGCATTGTCTACACTGAATTTACTTCATTTCTTTTGAAAATTAGCGACCTTTTATTAGAGTGGATTATATGTAATACAGATCAAATTAACCCCTAAATCACCCATAATAACCCATGTATATTTGGAGAATATTGGAGAGCTTTTGGTTGATACATTAGCAGCAAGCTGTGGCTCAGTTTTCCATTACGATTAAGGTGAATTTGATAATCCACTGGGACTGTAGTAAACCAATTAGTAATTCACTAAGCTTCATGAAAGGATTTTTTTAAA
>NW_015547674.1:635830-639793 GCF_001515605.1 Sinocyclocheilus anshuiensis
TGTAAACCTGAGAGAAAGGAAGGCTGGAAGAGTGTGAAAACACACAGAAGTGTTCAAACGGTGCACTCTCTGAAAGAGGAGCTGGAACTGCTGGAGCTTCAGAGGATCTGTGCAACAACAGCTAACTCTGTGTAATCCGTGAAGTTCCCTTTCTTTGTCAGAATACGAGATCGAATCGATTTCATCCGAACAACAACGCAGCCGCTGTTCTGTATGTTGTAGTCCTTTAGCAGAGGTCAGTCCGGGTTGTTTGGTGGTGATCCCCCCGTAGTGTCCCCTCAGTGGTGAACCTCCATGCCCATAGCTGGTGAGACACACTGCATCTGGCCAAAGTTAGAGGTCTTGGGCGTCTTACCTGTAATCCCTAAACTATCCTATTACAACGGCCCTCTCCAATGAGAAACAAGGCCACTGTCTGCTCAGCAAAGCCAGTGCTGCATCGCTGCCTTGCGTCACGCAGGTGGAGGATAAAGATGATGAATAACGACAAGCAAGAGAAGCTGGAAGGACTGAGACAGCCGGGGTGCTTAAAGCTGCCTATGAAGCTGATAGGTGCTAGACTTTGTAGAAATGATGAGGGCCTTCGCCTTCCTTCAAAGCTCAGTGTGGTTCTAGAGCGTCTCTCGGTTCAGAAGTGAAGAGAATCAGTTCACTGAGCCATGAGAGCAGCCGTAATTCATTTTAAATCCTGTTCTTGTGTTTAAATGTGACCCTGGAGCACAAAACCAGTCTTAAGTGTCAATTTTGTGAAATTGAGATTTATGCATCATCTGAAAGCTGAATAAATAAGCTTTCCATTGATGTATGGTTTGTTAGGATAGGATAATATTTGGCTGAGATACAACTATTTGAAAATCTGGAATCTGAGGGTGCAAAAAAAATCTAAATATTGAGAAAATCATCTTTAAAGTTGTTCAAATTAAGTTCTTAGCAATGCATATTACTAATCAAAAATTAAGTTTTGATATATTATATAGGAAGGATGCATCAATGCAAATAAAAATAAAGGATTCAACATTTATGGGAACCTTAAGACCTTTTTTTTTTTTTTAGAATAATGTAATATAATATGAAGTCATTGTTTTATTTTCTCAGCTTTTTCACTGAATAGTCTTTTTTGCAGACCTTTGGTTACACGTTACATGTGATGGATCTAAAATACCTGTGTTTTTGAACTTTTGCTGAGATGCCATTGGCTTTTGATTTAATGTCAGTTTTATCTGACATTAAATATTTGTAGTGATGTGAATTATTTGATGTTCCGTGCTGTGACATGCTACACTCCATGTTCTGTAAGTTTATTATTTTAAACAACATTATAGTTTTTAATTTTATGGATGCAGCTTCGATGACTTCATATTAATTGGGAGACTGCATGTTACATTTTTACTTTTTATAATTTATGTTGTTTACACTGCAGGGTAATATAAAAGTGTTAAAACAAAAATTAATGACTGACTGCCTCAGACTACATAATAGATGTATTTCAGCTTTCTTTTCCATTAGTTATGGATTTATCTTTCACTGTATCTTAATTATCAGGTATTTAATCAAGAAATCAGGTGAAACTGTATTACATGTAATGCACATTAAAATGACTATTTACTCTTTTCAAGATAAGAAACTTCCAGCATTAATGTTTGTTCTACTTTTATTTATATTAACATGCAAATAATTACAGACATTAATACAAACGTCAACAGCAAGAAAGATGCATTGCACAAGCTGGCGTACCACTAAAATTAATAATAATAATAATTCAAAATCAACATGACATTCTACAGCATCCTGAGTTTGTCAAAAGAATGCAATGTGCTTTTTCTGTAATCTTCTATTAAACTGTCATCCGCATAACCACATTTATTACATACAGATAGACAATTATTACATTTTAAATGTGCATTCACATTTTTCTAGTGAGAAAACATATGGGATGAACTACGTATATATATCACACGGCTAATGTTTTTTCCTATAATCTTTCACAAATAAATAAAAAACTACACATGAAGATATATATAGTCTTTTAAAGCTAATATAGAAATACTGTAAAGAGTAAAATGAAGAAGTAATAGTATTAGAAGAATTAAACACACATTAGCATGTGCGGCATTAGAATTCAAATGAATATTAAATAAACATGAATAAATATCTAATGAGCCGGTTTTAGTAGCTTTTGTTCATTATTTGATGAAAATAGCAGTGTTTTGTCTTTATACCAAACCCAAGAACTACATAAAAACTATGAGATCATCTTGTGTCCCGGGAGACAAATATCTTTCACTATGATCCTGAACAGAACCGACCATTTTACAGACTTTTTTTTTTTTCAAATCTATTTTTTTCCTAACAAGCATCAACCAGCATTAAACCGCTACATTAAATATCATACGGTTTCTTCTATAGAGTAGCCTAAAACTATAGCTATTTGGCTATGATTGATGAAGTGAAGTGATGCCAGTGAAAGACGTTGTTTAGAGGCAGAGCAAGTTACTACATGTTGGTGAAAGATTGCAAAGATTTTCCATAACATTAAAAATTAAATTAGGACAAATTTATCTTTAATTCAAAATAAGCACGTTATGATTTCCCCTCTCTGTTTTCTTTCTTGCATCAGTGATAAAATGCAAGTTGCCAAGATGGTTAGCCTGTACTTCATCACTAATATTTTTGACATATAACGAGCATTCCCCGTTAATCACAGGTGTGTGCTCTCCCCATCGTGAATAAAGTGGTCGAGCATTTTCTGAGCAGACTCCAGACCAAGCATCCCGCTTCTGTCCTCTCCAGCTTCTCTCCAGTTACACACAACCTCGTCTGCGTGCGAGCCAGACTGTGACAGGTGCAGGTCCATCATGGATTTATTGCTCCTCAGCTGGCTGTGATGATCCTGCTGCTGCTTCAGAAGCCGGATGGAGTGGATCTCCTCCAGGCTAGAGGACAGCATGCGAATGGGGGAGCCCAGGTTGTGCACCTCTGTGATCCGGTACACGTCGCATGCTGGACCTCCGAGACTCTGCTTGAAGCGGGCCAGGCTGGCATCCTCGATGGGAACCGGCAGGGTTTCGGGGTGGACGGTGAACTTGAGATGTGGTATCTGTAGGCCGTGGTGAGCTTGATGACATTTGCTCTCCTCGCCTCCAGACTCGTTCTCCGTGTCCATCAGTCCCCAGCCGCCTTGCCTCTGCTGCCACTGGAAATACACTGCACTTCCACGACTCCCCCTCGGGTCCGAGTCTAGAGCCTCCTCTCCCATTTCTGACCAGTCGGATTCCTCCTCCTCTGGGAGGGTTCCCAGCGACTGGTCATCGGCATGCATGGAGGCTTTCTCATAACGGTCGCTGTCCATGAACGGAGCTGGAGGAGGTGCGAGTGGAAGTGGAGTTATGGGATCGTCAGACTTCAGATGCTTCACCAGGGCATCCTGTAGCATTGATGTGACCTGAGAATACAGGAGCGTCATTAAATCAAGCCAGCTCGTTCTGAATGGACACATATTTGGAAAAAGCATGAATGAACTAATTATTGTACGTAGCACAATACATTTGAATCATAAGACGAAATGCTGTAAGGAACATTTCCACAGAAGAGTCATTCTCGGGAAATGATAGAAGTATCTGCATTCTTCCTCTTCTCTAGAGTGATTCCTAATCTAGTTGTCTGGAATTTTATATGACGAATATTGTGGGCTTTTTGATGTATTGCTTTTGTTCCTCTCTTGTACGTCACTTTGGATAAAGCGTCTGCTGAATACATAGAGTATATTTACAATCAAAAAATGAAACCTGAAAATGGTATAATTTAACTATATTATATATATATATATATATGTGTGTGTCCCTGCAGCACAAAAGCAGTGTTAAGTCGCTGGGGTATATTTGTAGCAATAGCCAACAATACATTGTATGGGTCAAAATTATACATTTTTCTTTTATGCCAAAAATCATTAGGATATTAAGTAAA
>NW_015547674.1:640302-679176 GCF_001515605.1 Sinocyclocheilus anshuiensis
AGTCAAAAAATTAAACCTGAAAATGGTATAATTTAACTATATTATATATATATATATATATATATGTGTGTCCCTGCAGCACAAAAGCAGTGTTAAGTCGCTGGGGTATATTTGTAGCAATAGCCAACAATACATTGTATGGGTCAAAATTATACATTTTTCTTTTATGCCAAAAATCATTAGGATATTAAGTAAAGATCATGTTCCATGAAGATATTTAGTAAATTTCCTACCGTAAATATATCAAAACTTAATTTTTTGATTAGTAATATGCATTGCTAAGAACTTCATTTGGACAACTTTAAAGATGATTTTCTCAATATTTAGATTTTTTTGCATTTTTTGTTTTCAAATAGTTGTATCTCAGCCAAAAATAGTCCTATCCTAACAAACCATGCATTAATGGAAAGCTTATTTATTCAGCTTTCGGATGATGTATACATCTCAATTTCGAAAAATTGACACTTATGACTGGCTTTGTGCTCCAGGGTCACATTTATATATACATTATATATATAATTTATATAATTTAACATTACTGAGTCAACATAAATACATTAATTTAATGGGAATAAATAGCTCTTTAAGGTAGCAATTGGTTAGTGTGTAAATGTGATGTAAATGTTTAATTAAAAAAAAACTTTTTGTATAAGACACATTTTTAAATGTTTTTTTTAAATCAGAATAGCTGCCAGTTTGCTTAAATCAACATTATATTTAAAAGGTTAAATACTATAAGAAGTCGTTTTCAACCTGAATTTTTATTTCACTAAAATTACAATGATCATGCATCCAGTCAATATATTTTTTATTTCTAAAATAAATTTTTATTGAAGGGAATGAAATCATAAAATACCTCACAGTGAGCTCTCTCACAATCTGTTCCTAAAGAGTAGCCTCTTGTATTCATCATCTTGATATTTGAATGGAAGTATCAAAAGTAAAGGAGTATCTACATGAATGTGAATATTGCTAATTATAAACATAACGAAATCAAGCTCTCACATTAATGTTCTCTAGACTGTGGATGGTGGTCTTCGCTGCAGACAGATGTTCTGTGAGCTCTGAGATTCGCTCGTTCAGTCGCTCTCGCTCTCCATCCGTACTTTGAGACTAAATTGAAGTAACATCATATTTAAAAAGTCATATTTAAAACAAACAGAATTTGTTGTGATGTTATGTAAACCAATGGTCTATTGATATTATGCGATTAAGAATCCATTCAAATGAATGGGATTGATTCTTTAGGGTGGAACAACTACGAAAGACTAAATGAAGGGTTAAATTGGGCTTTACCACACAATGCAGTTTTTTCTCCAGAAGGTGGTTGGTTTGTTGTGTGCAGGAGTAGTTGTCCTGAAGTCTGATGAAACAGAGAGCCATATGATATATTCACATGAATTCTTAAAAAAAAAAAACATTTTTTTTATTCTGGGTTGCACTAAATTAGAGCAAATCAGTGACTGTTTGGTGCAGATTGCATTATAAATAATGACAAATATACAATTTGTCTTTGTTATTTGAATAAAAACAGAAATAACATTACAGTCACCTTTCTGAAAATTGTAGCTGACAAGAGCTAAAGCCTTAATAACTCACTCATCCTTATAAAAACATAAGTACACTTTAGTCAAAATTTGAAAAGATTATTTATTACAAAAATAATTAACTTTAAAAGAATAAAAGTCAATTAAAACTTAATATGGTGTTTTAATCGATGTTAATGAATTAATTGCAATTAAAGGAAAACATATTAACATTTAAATTTTTATTAAATGCAATTTTACAGTGTTTTCTGGCACTTAAGTAGCACTTAATTACATCTTTATGTGTCATTTAATAATTCATAATATATCATGTATTTAAATATACTGTATTTGCAATTACAAATTTGTAAGTTGGAATTTTGTACATTTAAATAATATTTTTAATTTAAATGTAACACCAAATAACACTACAATTAAAATGATAATCAAGTACTTTACATGTGCTTCAGTATGTTAATCAAAATAAGTGCACTTCTTTAAAGAACAACAGAATATTACTAAAACATAATTAATTGAAAGGTACTTTAAAGTAAAACTTTTAACTTGACATTATTACAAAGTGCACTTGTTACAAGTGTAAGTTTGTTAAGACACATTAAATTGTCTGTCTTTAAGTACACTTAAGTGGCCTTTTAGTTAATTAATATATTATCTGCAAGTAAGGATTTAGGGTTACACTACAAGTGCTCACTACTTTTTACGAGGGTAGTATGGATTAGCTCAGATGAAAAAAAGTGAAATCTGCTATGCTGTTTCTCTTGTTAGAGGAAATCTTATATAAAACCATCAAAAGCTAAAGAAACAGATTTGTTGTTAAATGCCTTAAAAATTCTTCTTTGTCATCACATTCTGCATGGTCAAGTCTGCCCTCTTATATATCTCTTATAAAAATGTATTCATTGCTAAAATGTAGGGTCTACTAAATGAGTAAATGTGCTGTAAATGTAGTGTATGCATATGTACATAGTGCATTTCGGAGCATGTGCACTGTCCACAAAAACACAAACCCAAAAAAGCTCAAATCCTGCTAAAAATAGCATTTTCTAACTGGTCTATTTTATGTGCATGCATTGTATATTAATCCAATAGAATAGAATAGAATAGAATAGAATGTGATATAGCACAGTACAGTTTAGTCTTGTGTCTCACCTTGTGAACCGCTCTATTAAGCTGCTAAGCTCAATGCGAGTTCTTTGTAACTCAGATTCAAGGAGCTGGTGTCCGGTTTTGAACTCAGCTCCCATGCATTTCATTTGCAAAGTGGTCTGCAGCAAGCTGTGGTGGAGAGCCTCATTCTGCTCCTGTAGCATCCTGGACCGATTAAACAGACAGAGAGGCCATCAAGCACACCTCCAAGAAAACAACCACACACAGGCTGTAAGATACACAATGCTTTTATGAGCAATGACATGCCAAGAGGGGATCATTTGGGAAGCAAATTGTCTCGCTACCATCCTGACGGAGCTGAAAAGCAATTTCCAGAACCAAAGTTAAGGCGATTAGTACTTTAGCAGGCAGCATGCAAAAAAAGAATGCAATAGTAAACAAAAAACTCACATTAACCTCTCCAATTCTGAATCCTTTTCCTGTGCAAACACGAAAGCAGAGGCAAATGTGGAAAACACCAACAACAAATAATAATCAGTTTATATAAATATGTATATTTTCACTCTGCTTCAACACTAAAGAAAAAATACTCACCTTTGGGAATGAGGATGACTCTTGGTAGCTCACTGTAGATTGATCGTCCTGGATAGTGGAGCTTGCAGATGAATCTGACTTGTTAGAATGTGGAGAAGTAGACCGCTGGCCCACTGGAGAGTGGCGAAGATGGCTTGGGTGATCATCATTGTGATGATCCTCTTTGACGTGGGAATGATAGTGGTTTGATTCTGAATGAAAGTGGTGGTGTCCTGAATGGGAATGCTGATTCTGCAATTCTGGATGGTCATGGTCATGATGGTGATCTTTGGAATGATGATGGTGGGACTCCACTGGTTGGGAATTATGATGAGATTTTGAATGCTCATGATGTGGAGGATTGGTAGTCTCTGGATTGGATTGGTGATGGGCATTTGAATGGGAATAATGGTGGGATTCCTGAGACTTGTGGTGATGGTAATGATCTGATTCAACAGGGGGGTTATCATGACTTCCTGAGTGAAAATGGTGAGGTTCTGGAGAATTATGATCACTTTGATGATGGAAGTCCAAATTGGAAAGGTGTCCTTTAGAATGTGACGTGCCATGATTTGTGGACTCTGAATGTGAGTTGGGATGATTTTCATAAGGATGGGGTGAATTAGAGTGTACAGGGCTTTTTGGCTGACTGTCAGACAAGTGATGGTGATGAGGATTATGGTCAGTGTCAGTATGAGAGGAATGATAATGGTGTTCAGTTGTAGGGGATGCATCATGGGAATGAGAGTATTGGTGAGTTTCAGAGTGGCAATCATCGTGGAAATTATGGTGCTCTGGTTCTGAATCTGAAGTGTGATGGTGATGATCAGGGTTGGGTGAGTGATTAGGATGGGAATGATGATGGTGATGGTGAGACTTGGGATGAGAGGATTCAAAGTCAGAATAATGGTGTTGCGATTTCACACCAAACTGATGGTGTGTTTCTGAGTCTGTAGAAAGATGAGATATACTACCATGGTGTTCTCCATGGTGGTGGAGAGGAGGAGGAGGCGAGTCATAGTGATGAGATTTTGGATGGGAATGATGGTGGGAAGTTTCTGAATGGGTGGAATGATGGTGTGAAGATGAGGTGTGGTGGCTTCCATGGTGGTGATGTGGTGGTGACAGTGAATGATGATGGTGGTGTGATTCCACGTGAGAAGGATAGCAGTGAGCTTCTGGATGATGGTGAGTCCCTGATTTAGAAGAATGTGTTGAACTGCGGTAAGATCCATGATGGTAATGTGTTGGAGAAGGTGAACGGTGGTGGGAATCTGAATGAAGAGAGTGATGGTGTGGTGATGGGCTACGATGAGTTCCATGGTGGTGATGTGATGGTGAATGATGGTGTTGAGATTCTTGATGGGCTTGATGGTCATGAGATTCTGGATGGGTATGATGGTGTTGGGATTCTGGATGGGAATGATGGTGATGTGATTCTCGATGGACATGATGGTGTTGAGATTCTGGATGGGCATGATGGTGTTGAGATTCTTGATGGGCATGATGGTGATGCGATTCTCGATGAACATGATGGCGTTGGGATTTTCGATGGGCATGATGGTGTTGAGATTCTGGATGGGCTTGATAGTCATGAGATTCTGGATGGGCATGATGGTGTTGAGATTCTTGATGGGCTTGATGGTCATGAGATTCTGGATGGGCATGATGGTGATGCGATTCTCGATGAACATGATGGCATTGGGATTCTCGATGGGCATGATGGTGATGAGATTCTCGATGGGAATGATGGTGATGCGATTCTGGATGGGCATGATGATGGCAGTTTTCTGATTCTGGAGAACAAGGACATGAAGGTGGGCTATGATAATCTCTGTTGTAATGGTGGTGTGATGGAGACGATTTGTGGTGTGAAGTTCGATGATTCGGTGAATTCAAATGCTGTTCTTTGGGGGCAATTTGGTGCTTTTTCTGACTTTTGTGGCCATGTTCAGTCCCAGATGAAAGACCTTTTGAAGAAGAACTAGTACAGCTTGTATCACTTTTTGTACTGTCACATCGATGCCTGGGAACAGCCTGGTGCTGTTGTTGATAGATGAGGTCCCTTTCAGGATGTGAATGCTTGTTGGAGCGGGAGGTCTTGCTTGAATGTGAGTGCCGTCTGGAATGGGAGTGCTTACTTGAATGAGAATGCTTACTGGAGTGCGAGTATTTGCTGACATGGGAATTAACAGTTGATGTTATGGAGCTGGCACTGCTTCCCAGCCGGCTTCTGGTCATTTTTGATGTCTTTTCTCTTTTATGTTCAGGCTTTGGAGACAATGTCTTTGGAGATGTTGAAGTTTGACCAGGGCTCAAGGGCCTATGAACATCTGTTACCCCAAGGGATGTAAGTCTTGATGGGCTAAGCACCTGCCTTGTGATTTCATTCAGAAAGGCAGAAAACTTCATCTTCCCCTTCACAAAGTTCTTATGAGCCTCTTGCTTCTTTTTTTCCCGCCCCTTCTCATCCAAGTCTCCAACACCAGCATGATCTGTTTGCCTCGACAGAACCTCCATAGACTTGGTCTTTCTTATGTTTGCAGCCCCTTTAGCATGATTGTGTTGTTGCCCCTTATTGCCCTTTTCATTCTTCTGTTGAGAATTCGTTGCAGTCTTCTTGGCAGTTCCTCCACTTTTTTCTTTGACAGTCAGGTTCTTTTCCATGCTTGTGGACTTCTTCAGTTGGTCATCAGCGTCCAATAAAGGCATTGTATCTGCATCATCCTCAAAGGCTCTCCGTCCTCTGCTGATATCCATACATGATTGTGAGTGCTTTGAATGTTGAATAGCTCGCTTGGACTCAGTAGGCAAAGGGGCATTTTCCAGACTGTTTTCAGATGACCAAGAAGAACATGAACCAGAGGAAGAGGAAAAGCTAGAATTGGAGAAATATGATTTGGAGAAAGAAGATGAAGAGGAATTGGAGGAGGAAGAGGAATCAGAACTGGATGAGCTTGATGAAGACTTTGACAAGGAACTAGAGGAAGACCCAGAAGAGTTTGAGGAAGTGACTGAAGCTTTAGAGTGAGTTTTCTTTTTCGGTGTGTGACGTTTATCCTGATTTTGTGGATAATGATGATGATGATGGCTATCAGCTTGGGGGTGATGATGGTTATAATGCTCATGAATGTGATGGCGACCACTGCTGGCATCTGAAGTACTATAGATAAAAGTGAAGAAAAAAAGAATTAGTGGTTCTTACTAAGGCACTATTTATTAGTTACTATTACTATTACTCATTAAAAACCCATTACTTATTTATGTATAAATAACTGGAGACCAGTTAAGAGCTGTGCAGGTGAACCTCACTCCCCTGATCTGGTGCACTAGCGACTGACACTAGAGTCTGCAGTCTTTTGTGTCCTTATTAGCGTGCCCACCTCCCATGCCAGAAACGGCAGTTTGAATCCCACCTAGAGAGGGTCAAGTAGATCCAGAGGGGTTACATTGGTGCTGTGACCCGGATGCAAGTGAGGTTTAAAGGCGTGAGTGTAACAGAGGCCATGCATCTAGTAAGAGCTGTGCAGGTAAACTTCACTCCCCTGATCTCAAGAGGCATGTTAACAAATGACGCTAAAGGTTGCAGTCTTTAGTGTCCTTGTTAGTGTACCTGCCTCCCATGCTGGAAACGCTGGTTCGAATTCTGCTTAGAGAGGTTAAAGTAGAACCAGAGGGGTTACGTTGGTGCCGTGACCCGGGTAGGAGAGTGAGGTTTAGGGGTGTGAGTGTAACAGAGGCCAGCTAGTAAGAGCTGTGCAGGTAAACTTCACGCCCCTGATCTTAAGAGGTGCAGTAGCAACTGACGCTAGTGGTTGTGGTCTTTAGCGTCCTTGTTAGCGCACCCGCCTCCCATGCCAGAAATAATTGTTCGAATTCCACTCGGAGCAGGATGAGTATAACCGGAGGTGTTACATAGACATGAATTATACCTAAAAACCATGTGGCTTGAATAATATAAAAACTTGCAGGTGGTTTCTTTTGATTTGGGCTAGTCAACAACCACTCAGGAGACCCTATAGCAACAATCTAGCAAAGCCCAAGGAACCACCCACAACACCATAGCAACAACACACATTATGTTAAGAAAATAATTGTTTCTAAGTTTTTTTTTTGCTTCAAGATAACAACACTATGTATATACATTATGCATACATTTTAACAAATGCTTTTTTTTAATGTTTTTTTTTTTTTACAAATACATGTCATATATTTTTATCACCTCTTATCCTCATGTTCCTCTGGAATGTGTGCACCACGATGGTGATGATGGTGACGATGAGATGAGTGGCGACGCTGATGGTGAGGATGATGATGGTGTTGACTATGGTGATGTATCTGATTATGAGCCATTGTCTATGTTCTTGCTTCTCCTCAGAAAGACAATTTAATTAAATTAAATTGTTCTTGCTTTGTAAAACTTTTTGTTGATTTCTGAGCAACAAACCGTCCAAAAGTGTAATGGGAAGTACTGTGGGAATACATAACAGATATGGTAAAGGTTTGGTAGTGTAATTTATAATGTAAAAAACATATGTCAGTTACAAAGTGACAAACTGCGTATTAAAACTATTAGAATATCAATATAATTGGCATTTAGATGATCTAAACAAATAGGTTAATATAATATACAGTATACTTATCTTAGAAAAAAAATAGACAGGAATTAAAAGAAAATACTTAATGAATACTTAAAAGTGTCAAAGAAAATTGTAATACATAACTCTCTTTTTTTAATTAACATCAAATAAAAACTCTTATAAGTTAGCTATGTGATATTGCAGTATCTTACCGTAAAATGATCAAAAATGCCAACAGAGAAAAGAAACCAGACTTCCTCAAGGGATCAAAGAGCAATGAATATTGTGTAATATCAATTTAAAAACACAATTACTTAATTCCAAACAAATGAAAATTACAAGCCACAGCAAAGAGATGTTGCGTATTTGAAGGGTTCGAAAGAGATGATGAGAGCTCTGGTACTTTCACAACTTTTCTATGCATGTTTGTCCGGCCCCTTTATCTGACAGGGCTGATTTTCCAGCAGCACAGTGTGAGCACCAGATGTCAATAATTCCTGTCTCATTGTCTGAAGCGCCCATGGTAAATTTGTACAGCAATGACAATAACATCAATTCACTTTGAAGGGGGGATTATTTTCCATGGAAGGCACTAGTTGCTACTTCTTTTAATGTTGGGGGGCATCAGATGAAATAAGCTGCATAATGTTATTCAATTATCTTTTTAGGACTTTAGAGATCATTTATACAGTTGTGGTCAAACGGTTACATACACCTTGCAGAATCTGCACAATGTTAATTATTTTACCAAAATAAGAGGGATCACACAAAATGCATGTTAATTTTTATTTAGTACTGACCTGAATAAGATATTATGGTAACACTTTAGAATAGGGAACACTTATTCACTATTAACTACGACTTTTCTCTCAATAAATTCCTAAGTTGCTGCTTATTAATAGTTAGTAAGGTAGTTGTTAAGTTTAAGTATTGGGTAGGATTAGGGATGTAGAATAAGGTCATGTAGTATAAGGCATGAATATGTGCTTAATTAATACTAATAAATGGCTAATATTCTAGTAATATGCATGCTAATAAGCAACTAGTTAAGAGACCCTAAAATAAAGTGTTACTGATATTTCACATAAAAAGACGTTTACGTATAGTCCACAAGAGAAAATAATAGTTGGGGTGAAAACTTTTGAACAGAATGAAGATGTGTACATTTTTCTTATTTTGCCTAAATATCATATTTTTTTTCATTTAGTACTGCCCTTCAGAGGCTACAGAAGATAGTTGCATGTTTCCCAGAAGACAAAATAAGTCAAATTTACCCTGATCTTCAAATTCACTTTGCACTTAATGCGTGGTTTCTCATTCTGGAGCATCAGTGAATGTTTGAATCTTCTGAAATAGTTGTGTTTGAGTCCCTCAGTTGTCCTCAGTGTGAAAAGATGGATCTCAAAATCATAGTCACTGCTGGAAAGGATTCAAATACACAGAAATGCTAAAAAAAACAAAGAATTAGTGGGAGCTGGGGGGGTTTTTCTGAAGAACAGCAGGCAGTTTAACTGTTCAGGAGTGTGTAAACGTCTCTCGTGTGAAATATCTTATTCAGGCCAGTGCGAAATAAAAAATAACATGCATTTTGTGTGATCCCTCTTATTTTGGTAAAATAATTAACATGTTGCAGATTCTGCAAGGTGCATGCAAACCTTTGACCACAACTGTAAACATGTTTTTGGTTTTTTTTAAGTGGAATTTTCACCAAGTAACAGTCTCATCTTTTCATTTTGACCTTGCACATGGTTTCGCCATTTTAATAAAACACTGATAAATTAGTAAATTGACATAGAACATATTGCACTATGGTTCATAGTTTCCTTTGCTTCAGGCCTGTGCTTGTATCTGTATCTACAACGAGGCTGATGGAGGATGGATTCATTGAGAATCAATTTGAATTTACAACATTAACCATAAAACACGTTCACAGGCACGTTTGCCCTCGCCGTCCATGCCACTGAATGTGAAACATCCTGATGCCATAAACAAAACTAACACACACACAAAAAAACATGAAGCCTGCTGAAATAAAAACTTAACAAGATTTAGAAGAACAGCTGAATATACTTCTGAGTGTTCAGCGCCTTACAGAGCACATAATAATACCGTGAAGCAGTGTTTCACTGTATTTTTGTTATTTGGTTGATTTCTATAATAGTTTATTATATTGCATTCTACTAAATCGATATATTATCATTCCTAATAATAATAATAATATTATTATTTATGATTATATAATATATAGCTAGTACAGTATATACTGTAAATCTATAGTTAGGGTTAGTAATAATGCACTACAGCTATACTTCAGAATAACATTACAAAAAACAATGTTTATCATGTATACTGTATATTATAGAGAATCCAAATATAACGTCTTTAACAAGAAACACACTCACGGGAATACTAGGAGAAATATAACCATGCTTCAAACAAAAACAAGAAACTGAGGAGTATAAATGCACATTTTCACCATTGTAAATCACATTGCTTTGATTTCCTTGGTCTTGTCTTTCCTCAGCATCATTCCCAGCAAGCTAGGGAGCTAAAACGTGGATATGTTCATCTCGGAGCAGTCATCTAGCATCCCTAAAAGTGTCATGATCCTGGAATATCCTGCTAGAGACAATCAATGACCAGTTATGTAACACTGCTCAGACACACAGCCACAATCAATGTCAAACTGCAATGAAATGTAACCTTCAGAAAGAGAACAGATGAGCACTGAATGAAAAGCCACGCAAGGACGATCGTTTCCCATCAGCCTCCTCTCATTATATAAGAGCACAACTCAGTGCCAGCCTCTAAATGATCAAATCTTTGCTGAAAAACCTGTTGTGCGCAATCTACTGCACGCCTTCTGTCATCTGATTTACAGTTTATATTCATTCAGAAAGTAAAAGGATTTGGTATAATTATAAAACTGCAATTATTTATAATTATAAAAGGTTCATGTGTCGGTTTGCTGTGAAATCTTTACTGATTTCTATTAAGCAGATGTAAGAATAACTATGCATATTGCATATTCATGTATTACTGATAAACAAAAAACACACATGCAATTATTTTCTTTTGCTTTGCATTTTGTCTAGTCTCAAAAAAACTCTTTCAAATGTGACCCTGGAGCACAAAACCAGTCATAAGGGTCAATTTTGTGAAATTGAGATTTATACATCATCTGAAAGATGAATAGATAAGCTACCCCAGCGACTTAACACTGCTTTTGTGCTCCAGGCTCACATATTATTTTTTACAATTACTTCATGTGTCAGGCTTTACAGGGTTAATTTACATTCTGGAAAACATTAAACGGGAAATTAGGAAGCACTTCAATTTAATGAAAACAAAACAAAAACACTTCACAAAATAGTTTCCTTCTCATTACACAACAAAGGACAAGACAAAGTAGACAATGTTAAATAAGGCTAAATGTATAAAAAAATTTAAAAAAGAATGTCAGCAACTGCTTCATGTCTACAGATCTTATTTTTACAACAGAATGCACACTTTCAGCTCTACAGGCTACTACTCCTCTAAACCGCTATTTATTCAAACATTAGGCCTCTACGGTTGTGTAGTAAACAAAAAACATCTACCATGAGATTTGGGCTAAATGATTTTAACCAAACTGATAAATCAAATACGGAAAAACAAAAACAAAGACCAACAGGTTTTTTCATCTGTGAAATCTCTGAATGTCATTCAAAGATTTATTGATGATTGTAGCATTGTGGAAATCAAATTATATCAGAGCAACAAAACTCTGAAAACAAGCTTTCAGTGAAGTAAGATTTAGCAAGCAGAAATCAACAGAGGGCAGTAAACGTGATGAATAATAATGAAGCGGTAAGCTGAGAAGTATGACGTGTCCTGAAAATGTCCCGAGCGTGTGGCTCTTTATTCAACAAACAGGTCAAAACTTTCCGCTTCCTCAAACTCTGCATTCATCTCCGCGGCAAGAGCGTCCAGCTCCGACATCTGAAAGAGCAGGAAAAATCACAACTGATCAGAATCAATAAACAAGCGCTTATAAAGGGAGCCCTGTTTGAAACTCATTTCTGCAATTCTATTGGGTGAAGTAGAAATGACAGATTCTGTACTGGCATCATGAAAATTTTCCACTGCACTAAAGGCTCTTTAGATGGTTCAGATGTTCTTCACACGAAGAAACAGAACTGTTGACTGAAAGGTTCTTTGCGGAAGCAAAAATGGTTCTTTATGGCATCACTGCGAAAAGTGTCCCTGTTTTGGAAACGTTAAATTAAAAATACCTTTAAAAAAATAAAATTAAATCAGCAATTTAAAAATTATAATTTGCTGAGCATTTTTTCACCTTCAGTTCATCCGAGATGAGTTTGTTTCTTCATCAGATTTGGAGAAATGTAGCATTGCTTTTGTCCCAAGAATACCAACATGTTCACCTTTGGTTTAAGAAGCGGTCTTTTACTTTACTTTAGCATGAAACCCATCCATCGTTTCCTCAATATTCGCGTCATTTTTCCTGACGCGGCGAGTATAAACCATGCTCTACACTCGAAGCGCTGCGCAGCTCAAACGAGTCGCGCGGTTTCGTTATGCTTTCAGTTTCATTTGTCGTTTCTCATATGCAACAGAAATGGCTGCGTAATCGAATACGGTTATAGTGATAATTAAAATATGAAATAGTAATACTAACCGTGGGGTGTTTTATCGCGATTTATCGTCAAACCGGTAATCGTTACATCCCTAGCTGAGACACTGATGCAATGCTACATTTCTCCAAATCTGATGAAGAAACAAACTCATCTTCATCTCGGATGACCTGAAAGTGTGTACATTTTCAGAAAGTGTTAATTTTTTGGGTTTAACTATTCCTTTAAGAGCATACACAGTTACACACTTCACCTTTAGACTTCATGAGATGTTTATATCAGCATGTCCTTCTCACCTTTATCTGCTGTACGCGCTTCCTCCTGGCCGTCTTCTTCCCCAGACACACCCCCGGGATGTTGGGATCGATCTCTGGAGGGTTGGACGCACTGTCATCAGCAGCGGAGATGTTGAAGGAACCCATTGAGAAGCCCAGAGGAGTCAGTCGAGATCCCTCTGCTTTACACATCACCTCTGGCGTCTGAAGCCTCTCGAACCCAAACAGGGTCTCTGGGGTGTTGGGAGAAGTGGACGGTGCAGGAAGGGATTTGGGGCTGTCGCAGGACCTGTCCCCCACACTCAGGCGACTGTAGGAGCGCCGCACTTTCTGGGGCCAAACAGGGTCCTGCTCCGGTTCTTTGGGCTGCGCAGACGGAGACAAAGGAGGCAGGATGGGCGAGAGGACCGCTGTGCTGGGCGCTGATGCTTCAGATAATCTTTCCACATTCTCCTTGTTACCGCCACACAGCGCCTAGGGGAACATTTCCACATGACCACATCACGCATTTCAGGTACAGCATGATACTGGGAAGAGTTTGTGAGAATTACCTGAGTTTTCCTGGGTGCAATTTTCCTGACCGTGATCGACCGCTTCACAGCCACAGCTGGAGCCTTAGAGACATAATAATATTACTACATATCTATTATGATGAACCAAACCAGCAAGTTTACCGCTGCGTGATTCGCTAACACTTTATAATAAGCATACAGCAATAAAGCACTTATAAAACATTTGAAAACTTCGTTTTTAAAGTGTAGCCTCAACATTGTTAATACTGGCTGTAAACAAATAATGAGTTCTTCATTCACCGTCACTGTAATTAACAGATTATTATTGATTAATTAGCTCACATGGAGCCCTGCACATGACATTACATATCCTTATTTAATCTATGAATAATGAATTAATGGAATTTAATTGTAATTATGTTACATTTCTGTAAACTGTTAGTATATAATAATAAATGTTAACATGTTAGAAGCTGTCAGTGCACCAATATTGCATGTTTCAGCATGAATCCAAACGTATACAAAGTATGTTTTACACTTGTAAATGTTACATTATTACATATCTCCATATAAACAATGAGACCAGTCCGATTTGAAACAAGAGCCTTTAACGGTTCATGAAAACATTAAAGCTATGAATTAAAATGAAAGCAATGTTTATGTATGAAGTGAGTTGATACATTTATGCATTTGATACATTATGATTTTACAACAGTTACAAGATGTTAAAGAATAATAAAAAACACACACTCGCTCTCACATTAACTCTTTACATCTGAGCTAATTAAACAATAATAATGTTAATTACAGTGACAATGAATAAAAAAAATCACTATTTGTGCATTGCATATTAACAATGTCAAAGACTACAATGTATAAACTGATAGCTTGCAAATGGTTTATAAGCGAGTTGTTAGTGCATGCATACTTATAAAGTGTTAGAGCTAATATTATGTATTTTAGACAATCAGGTCTATCTTTTTTGTCATTTTCAAGTCAAAGTGACAACATGGTTTGGGATTTAGAGATGATTTATTCTTCCAGTTTTAGCAGTGAGCCAGAAAAACGTGATGTGCAACATAACCTCACCTGTCAATCAGCTGCTGTCCTACAGTCATTTCGTCTATGGCAAGCCGTTTTGACTTTTATTCATTCTCAGGATATGAATTCTTGATATCAACAATTAATTTTTTTACTAGTCACAATGTTAATTCTTGATATCAACAATGACATCAGAAATGATCAGCAATTGAATTTCAACTAGTAAAAAATATTATTCTCGATATCTGCAATTGTATTTCCACTAGTTAAATATCGCCATTCAAAATCAATGTTAATTCTTGATATCCGTAAATGTATTTCAACATGTTACATTTGTTATTTCCGATATCTGAAAAAAGGCATCTGACGTCAATATAATTTCTGATATCTAAAATGGCTTTCTTACTGGTAACAATCAGAAATTAACATTAGGGCTGTGCGATTAATCGAAATCGAATCGCGATTTGAGACGTTGCGATTTGCTAATCGCAAAGCCTGCGATGTGGACGCGATATTACTCTGTTCCAGAGCATATGCATGACTGCCAGCCTGGAGTTGCAGTCTTACTTGCCCTGGGCGAGAGTGAGCGCACCTCCGTTCTCCCCAATCAGCACTGCTCTAGCCAACTGCGTAAACACCCACCATTAAAAAAAAAACAGAGCGGGACGGGAGAGAGACAGAGTGGGATTATGGCGTCTACTGGGTCAGATCGATAGTTAGGCAAATTAAAACTAAAGAAAACCGTATGCAACTTAAGCTTCGAAATGACAGACAACGAACAAAAAAGGTAATCTGCAAGAGCTGCGTCACAGCGCATATCAAAAGCTCCCTTATCGGTTCTGTTTTCAGTACTGGAGAATAAAAGACACATTCTTACATGTCTTTGTTAGTACGTGAACGTTATCTTACACATTTTATCTCCCCAACAGATTAATTTGAAATAAGTTTATAATGCATGTTGGCTATTCCCAATTCAGAAGAGCGCACACACAGCCTGTGTCTGTGAATGCAATTTGATATTTTCCCCCAAATCGCACAGCCCTAATTAACATTGTCACTAGTGACGATTTAATTATTGATATCAAAAATTAGATATTCTTTTTACTAGAAGCAATTCAATTGTTGATATCAAGAATAGACGTCTGTACCAGTAACAATTAAATTGTAATTTCAATTTGTATGACATTAATTCTTGATATCAACAATTGATTTTGAATGGCAGCCTATGGTGATATTTAACTAGTGAAAATAAAATTACAGATATCAAGAATTATATTTTTTACAAGTTGAAATTTAATTCCTGATATCAAGAATTAGCATTTGAACTAGTAAAATAAAAAAACTGAATTGTGGATATCAAGAATTCATATCCTGTGAGGGAGTAAATGTCAAACCGGCTTGCCATATTTCGTCCTGCTTTCATCGATCAGAAAAGCGAGCTGAACTCACCTCCGCTTCAGTGGACAGGGTTTCCTCGCTCGCAGATAACCTGCTGGACCTCCTTCCATCAGACTCTAGGAACAAACCCCACACTGCGTTCAGAAGCACTCAGCTAAGCTGTTAACAGCCTGAACAGACTCACAGTAATGACTCACTTCTGCTTCCAGCGCTGCTCTTGCTCGGTAACCCTGCGGCTTTGTTGCTCATCTTGCTAAGCTAACTCGACACACTGACGATCACAACAACAAACAACCTACAAGAGCTGCGCCTTTGTTATACTTACACCGACCAATCCGTTAAATGTTCTCTTAACGTTATATGGACTTACATAAAAACAAATACCTCTGTTCTCGGGTGTAAACGAATCGGCTCTTCTTTCAAATTCGCCCGCGCGGGGTGGAGCTAAACAAACGACTTCCGGTGTTAAACACGTGTCTTCCTGTGGAAGAGTTGAACCGCGTTCAAATATTTGCACTCAACAGATCTAAAAAAAATACAGCGAGAGCTGGTCAAATATTACTCCAGTACAAGTGAAAGTTGTAAAGACATATTTTTACTTAAGTAAAAATACAGAAGTAGGCCTACTTGCCTTTAAAAGTACTTAAGTACCATTACTAAATTTCCTTTTTTATGTCAATGCACTGTTTTATTATTGTTGTATGTAATACTTGCAATGCCTCCGAAGCAACTTACATTACATTACACCTGCTGAATACACTGGCTAGCTTGTAGTAGGCCTATGTTTGGAATGAAGAGCTTTAAGAATGATAAAAAGCAATAGAAATGCTACAAAACGTTTGTATTTAACACCCTACACACCTCCACAAAAGCAGCATTGTAGTGATCTCACACAGCTCTGGACACATCTACGTGAATCGAGTGGACAGTGAAACTGATATAAACACACAATCAAACCTGCTTTAAAACCTAGCAACACACCGGTAGCTGTGTAACTTTACTGCTTTAACAAAAGAGCAGAAATAAGGTTGGGAAACATCCGTGTAGATCATGCTTGAGATTAACCACATCAGACAATATGAAATTGATTTGAAAGCACGGGGGTTTTTCTTTAGAGCACCACATTAGCATGAACATACAACACAACAAAGAATGTTTTTTGCACTTAAAAGATATTTTTTGAAGTTTATTTCCATAAAATCTGGCCCCCGCCCCCCTTGATCTTTATACAAATAAATGTCTCACATACCACCTGGGAAACATATGCTGACTTTACTAAAAACAGTCACAATTTCATACATTCCAGATCTCCACAACTTAATAATAATCATAATATTAAAGCAATAAAGTAACAAAAACAGGTGTTTTAATTTCATTTTTGGACAAGTTGCGAACATTTTCGTAACGGTCATTCTGAAAGATAATAAATGACTGAAACATACTTATTTTTTATTTAGAAACTATGACATTTTCACAATTCTAGAATAATTTACTCTTTATATTAATACGTCTCTCGCTGATATGTGAAAGGCTGTTGAGAAGTCAAGCCTCCCTTCCTCTAGAGGTCAGCACTGAAGTTTAAAAACCTGAAACCTTTAAGCGTTTAAGAGAACCGCTTCTACCACCATTTAAAGTATGAGCATTCACTACTTTCAAAGTGAACTTAAAACCCTCCTAACCGTCATTCAGTCCAAAAAAGCAGGTAAAATTGCCACCGAGTAAACTACAGACGCTTGCTTTAAAGTGACTGAAAGGTTCAGGCTTATATGGCGGCAAACACACGAGTGAAAAACCAGGCAGACTTACAATAGTCTTTTGCGCACTGTTTGATTCAAGGCATAGCACTGCAAGTACAAATGAAGCGGGACGCTAGAAAGTTTGATCATCTTTGCAGGACTCTGTCCAGTGGCCGAAGACCTCACAGATGTCGCAGTACGGTCGTTCGTCGCTGGTGCTGCCGTGGTAGGTGGTGTGTGGCAGCGAGTCTAGCATCTGGTCCTGGGTGGGACAGTCCTCTGTGTCGTGCAGGTCAAAGCAGTCACAGATGTCACAGAAGAGACGGGGAGGGGGCTTCTTTTTAAGCGTCGGCTCGGCGTGACTAGGTGTAGAAGACAAGGGTGGGAGACTTTGTGTAACAAACTTAATACAAAATATGTCAACAGCTTTTTTTAATTCAACATACTTGTGCAAAACTAAATGTTATTCTGTTTTTACACATTTTGCATATCAACATAAAACTAGACGAAAAAGTTCGTCAAGAAGACAAATTTTAGGTTGGCTTGAGAACGCCTAGCCTGAAAGTTTAAAGTAGTTGTAAAAGCCTGAAGTTTGAAAATTTTGATAGATGTTGATAACATGTTTCTAGCATGATTAGCATGTTTTTAACATGATTGGTCTGTTACTAGCATATTGCTGGCATGATTAGCAAGTAACTAGCATGTTGCTAGCATGATTAAAAAGTAACTAACATGTTGCTAGCATGATTAGCAAATAACTAGCATGTTGCTAGCATGATTAGCAAGTTACTAGCATGTTTCTAGCCTGATTAGTATGTTCCAAGCATGTTGTTAGCATGATTAGCATGCTACTAGCATGTTGCTAGCATGACTAGCAAGTGACTAGCATGTTTCTAGTCTGATTAATGTTACTATCATGTTGCTAGCATGATTAGCAAGTTGCTAGCATGTTGTTAACATTTTTCTAACATGATTAACATGTTACTAGCCTGTTGCTAGCATGATTAGCAAGTAACTATCATATTGCTAACATGACTAACAAGTTACTAGCATGTCGCTAGCATGATTAGCAAGTTACTAAATTTTTTCTAGCATGATTAACGTTACTAGCATGATTAACAAGTTACTAACATGTCGCTAACATGTTTATAGCATGATTAGCATGTTGCTAGCATGATTAACAAGTTAATAACATGTCACTAACATGCTTCTAGTATGAGTAGCATGTTGCTAGCATGATTAGCATGTTACTAGCATGTTGCTAGGATGATTAACAAGTGACTAGCATGTTTCTAGCATGATTAGCATGTTACTAGCATGTTGCTAATATGATTAGCAAGTTACTAACATGTCACTAACATGTTTCTAGTATGAGTAGCATGTTGCTAGCATGATTAGCATGCTACTAGCATGTTGCTAACATGATTAACAAGTGACTAGCATGTTTCTAGCATGATTAGCAGTATGAGTAGCATGTTGCTAGCATGATTAGCATGCTACTAGCATGTTGCTAACATGATTAACAAGTGACTAGCATGTTTCTAGCATGATTAGCATGTTGCTAATATGATTAACATGTTACTAGCATGTCACTAGCATGTTGCTAGCATGATTAGCAAGTGACTAGCTTGTTTGTAGCAATTTCTAGGGGGTTTCTTTTTAAGCGTCGGCTCGGCATGACTAGGGTGTGAGACTTTGTGTAACAAACTTAATAAAAAACTATTTTAACAGATTTTTTTAATTCAACATACTTGTGCAAAACAATGTTATTCTGTTTTTACACATTTTGCATATCAACATAAAATAAAAAGATGGATGAAGCATGGAAAACCCAAGCTGAAATAATCTATTTGATTCTAAACAATACAGAGGAATTAAGGAAAAAAGCTAATTTAGAAATACTCTTCTATATTTTTATGTACACAGAATTACATTTTTATAGTTGGAGGAACTAAAAGCCATCGCCAAGTCTACAAAATGTGTGCGTACCCAAAGTCAAATAATAAAACCAGTAATTGTTAAACTAAGTGAAAAATGTGTCACATTTGAAGATTAAATGAAAACAAATTAGCGAGTTCAACTGGTTCTTGCCATTGTATGCCGAGATTTACAAAACAGAGCCAAACACCTGCTGTGAGTGTCCGTCTCAGCTGCACCGTTCCCATTGAGCGCTGCTTCAGCCATCGTCTCCAGTTTAGATGTCAAGTCTTCGTTCTTCCGCCGCAGATCCACAATAACCGAGTTCAGGAATTCAACCTGTGCCAAAGAAGGAAGTTAATCAGCAAAAGTGTGTTAAATGGGCAATTCATGATTTTATAATCCCATAAACCTGCAGAAACCATGTCCTGTTGCTCTGAGACCGTATATCTAAAGTCAAATGCCTAAAATACACATAACAGAGAAAACTGTCCTTTGCATACCTGCCGCTCTGCATTCTCCTTTGCCTCCTTCCATGTTTTTAAAGCAGAATCATCTGATTGGTACGCAAAACACACGGTTAAACACATGAATATAAAGCAAGGTTTGATCCCAAGTCCAGCAAAAATGCAATAGCAGAACTACAGTCTGGAAGAATTGAAATGCAATGCAATGAAAACAAAATCTATAGTCTTGGAATTCCTCTATATAATTCTTCTTTTACGTTACATTAACATCTTTCAAATATGTGCATTGCACCCTGTGTCATTTACTGTTAACTGGAGCAGACTTGTGCTGTAAGGGTCACCTGTGCCGCTGATCTGAGCGTCAGCTAAACTCTCCAGACCCTTCACTCCCTCCTGCAGCTGAGTGTTCTCACTCCTGTGGAGTTTCAGACTGGACTGCAGACCTGCTATCTGCTTGCAAGAACCACGAACAACACTGAGCAAAACTGACCTTTGCACACGCACACACACACACACTCTAATCCAAACAGATGTTACCTCGTTCCTCAGAGAGTCTAATTCTGTGTCCTTCTCTGAGATCAAGGCACTCTGTGTTCGGAGAGACTGCTGAAGAGCTGCGTTCTCCTTCTCTGATTCTTTTGTTAAAGTGCTTTCCCTGTGCAGAAGACAGACTGTATGACGTGTGCTTTCTCCATTCACTCATGCAGGGTCAGAATCTCTATATTAAAACAACACAGCAAAGACTTCCACACATGGTAGTCAAAATTGCATTAAATTTCCTGTGGTTGCTCACCTCACTTTTATCTTCTTCAGTTGACTATTGAGCCTGTCACACTCCTTTTTGAACTGCATTAGGAGGGAACAGAATTTAATATTTATGCAAATTTTGCATTTATATTTTCAGCTTTTGAAGTGGTCATGAACTGCTTTTTTTATTATTGTGTACTGTTCTCTGAACATAATTGTGTTAATAGAATAAATGTTCTCTTCATAATTCAGAAGTAATAGTCTATTTTCTGTCCTGTTTTGACCCCTCATCAGAACACTGTTTGAATAGGTCTGGCGGATTGTAGACTCAGAAGTAAACGCCCACTGCTGTGATTGGCTAATAGCTGTGTATGATTGACAGCTGCATCCTTCAGAGCTGGGCGCTGCTGTGATTTAGGTTAAAAAGGCAGATCAAACGATCTGTAATAACAAACAAAGCAATAGTGAGCACGTAATAAAAACAGTTTTCACTGATGCGGTCTGGATCGGTGGGCGGGGCTAAACAGGCAGCGCTGTAGAATCGGTGGGCGAGGCAGCGCTAAACTCAGTAAAGGAGCCTATCATTAACTCACATATTCTAATAGTATAAATCTCAATTTATGAAAACTATTTTTTTTTTCTGAAACTTAATTACAGTCTTGTGTAATAAAGACTGACATGGAAAAACACCACAGTTCCAGTCTCTGAACAGAAACTGACGAATTAAGAACTGTTTGTCCAAAAGTAATACTAGCTTAATAGCGAGGAACAGAGAAAGTCCAAGCACCAGAAGCTCATGTAAACAAATAGGTGATTTAATTTCCAGTTTCTGTATCTTCCCAAATATCATACAACGTTATTATATAATCAGCCATACTACCTCGTTCCTCAGAGAGTCTAATTCTGTGTCCTTCTCTGAGATCAAGGCACTCTGTGTTCGGAGAGACTGCTGAAGAGCTGCGTTCTCCTTCTCTGATTCACTCGTGAAAGTGCTTTCCCTGCGCAGAAGACAGACTGTAAGATGTGTGCTTCAGCTTTCGTTCGTTTGGGGTTAGTCGAAACAATGCAATAAACACCATAAACTCTGCCGTTGCTTACCTTATTTTCATCTCCTTCAGCTGATCATTGAGGCTGTCACACTCCTTTTTGAGCTGCATTGAGAGCGAATCAAATTTAGGGCTTTTGCCTCTCAAATGAACACATTAATCATCACAGCATTGTATTTAAAGCATAACATATTTACATAAAACACACTGCACATTTCATTCATTTTTTAGCATTCAAAAATGACTGATTTAAAATATAAAAATGACTTCAGACAAACTTCCAGATGCAAACTAATATATCTATTAAATCACACATATCATTCGGTTAACGTACGTTTAGCAGAACGTTGCCGTCTTTGTGGCTGCTGGCGAGCTCCACGGTTAGCTTTTCCTTCTCGTGTTTCAGAGCCTCCACTGCCTGGGCTTTTTCAGCGACTGCTTGTTTCAGCTCCTCACTGAAACACACAACCAGCATTTCTTCAAACTACACTCTCAGACAGAGGAAAAGTGAAATCACAATTCGTACTTGACTTGTTCTTGAAACATTCATAAATAAAAGCAGCAATTCTCAACAATTCTCTAACCTGTGCTAAAAAGCATGTAAATGATGTAATTGAATGTACGGTCTCACTACTCAAAATCATGATTGTCATCTATTAATTAGTTATATGCAAACAGGAATCATGCTGTACTACAGGTATGGTGACAGCGATTTACTGTAGACCATGTGGCCATTATATAGTACCAAAAAGGCACGCACGCACGCACAGACAGACAGACAGACACTCGCGCACGCGCACTCACTCACACTCACTCACTCACACTCACTCACACGCACGCACAGACAAACACACACACACTTATATATTATACACACACACACATTACACACATTAACTAAGTTAATAATGGGTTAGTTCACCCAAAAATGACAGTTCTGTCATCATTTATTCTCCCTCATGTTGTTCCAAACCTGAATGAGTTTCTTTTCTTCTGTTAAACACAAAAGAAGATCTTTGGAAGAATGTTGGTAAACAAACAGCTGACGGTAGCCATTGACTAACACAGTATGGAAAAAAATACTATGGAAGTCAATGGCAACCGTCAGCTGTTTGGTTACCAACATTCTTCAAAAGATCTTTTTTTGGGGTTCAACAGGAGAAAAGAAACTCAGGTTTGGAACAACATGAGGAGTAAATGATGGGGGGGGGGGAGATCATTTTTGTGTGAACTATCCCTTTAAGTTCTACATTAAAAATAAACCCGGAATTGTATTTTGAATATGTAATACATTGGTTATTTTTATAATTCCCTTATCCTCCCCTAGTATTATACATGGTCGAATTACAAAGAAAGTAGATGAAATATCAGCAGAAGATTGAGACAAGACTTTAAACTGAGTGAAAACTCATCATGAATGCAAAACAGTAAATATCAAAGAGAAATGACTCAAATGTCACAACAATACAAAGAACAGTAGTATGAGCGTTCATGTAAACACTGATGATCTCATTCCGACTGAAATGAAACAAAGTGTCCATGTAAACGTGGCTACTCACATCTCTTCACTGATCTTCTGACGGTCAGAACTCAGGTTCTCCTCATACTGCGAGTTCTGCTGTTTCAAAGCATCCAGCTACGACAGATACAGAGAAAAAAACAGCTTGCCTACTTTAATTATGTGTTTTACACCTACAGTTTTTGCTGTGCCAAAATATTTTTTGTATGACAACTGACAGCATTTCTTTTTCTTGTGAAACTTTTCATAACACTTCAAACACTGTACAGCAAATCTTAGCTGTTGAAGATGTTACCTCGTTCCTCAGAGAGTCTAATTCTGTGTCCTTCTCTGAGATCAAGGCACTCTGTGTTCGGAGAGACTGCTGAAGAGCTGCGTTCTCCTTCTCTGATTCGCTCTTCAAAGTGCTTTCCCTGCGCAGAAGAGAGCTTGTGTGATTGAACTTTAGTCATCATTTACTCGCCCCCAAGCTCTCCAACCCTGTGTAACTTTTCTTCATCCATGAAACAAAAAGAAACACTTAATAGAATGTTCGTGCTGCTGCATTCCATACAGTAACGTTTTCAGACTTCAACTCACATACGTGACCCTTTAGCACAAAACCAGTCTTAAGTGTCAATTTTGTGAAATTGAGATTTATACATCATCATTTGTTAGGATGGGACAATATTTGGCTGAGATACAACTATTTGAAAATCTGGAATCTGAGGGTGCAAAAAAATCGAAATATTGAGAAAATCATCTTTAAAGTTGTCCAAATGAAGTTCTTAGCAATGGATATTACTAATCAAAAATTAAGTTTTGCTATATTTATGGTAGGAAATTTACAAAATATCTTCATGGAACATGATCTTTACTTAATATCCTAATGATTTTTGGCATAAAAGAAAAATGTATAATTTTGACCCATACAATGTATTGTTGGCTATTGCTACAAATATACCCCAGCAACTTAAGACTGCTTTTGTGCTGCAGGGCCACATATGATGCTTGTAAAAAAAAAAAAGAGACTAAAATCACCAGTAGTCTCAGTCTTAATGACCGAGTCGTTGAGTCATTTATTCAGTCGATTTGTTCAAAAGGGCTGATTCGTAAGAAACTGTTTTTTTATGAATGGGTCAGTGAATCACGGATTCAACGTGTACAAAAAAGGCAAATTCATTCAGTAACGAAACACTGCTGTGTGCAGAGACGCACAACATGGCTTCGTTTAGAACCATTTCCGCGAAATAGTGCAAAACGACATTATTTTCTCTACGAATGAAATCACTTAATATTAACTTCTTGTTTGTTGAATTGTTGCCCGACTGTTAGAAAAGCCTGCCACAGACCATGATAAACTCTAACCAATCTGTTTATATAATCGCTCTAAATGCATGTGCGTGTCCTAGAAAGTCTGCACATATAATACCATGATTAAACATCTATACTTGTTGCTATACAGTAACAATAATCTAATTTGACTGACTGGAACTATGAACTATGTCTATGAAAAGCATTAATAAACTGCTGTCATTTCTCTGTGTTCATAAATGTCTGTACGGACAGCTCATTACCTCGTTTTCATCTCCTTCAGCTGATCGTTGAGACCGTCACACTCCTTTTTGAGCTGCATTCAGACGACAGTGAAGAGATTTCAAGACATTTACTAATCACAAAATAGCACACAAATATGAGAACATCATCATATTCAAATTAAGTTATATTTAGCTAGCAAACTACAATGTTTGCAATGAATTTACATAAAACACTGGCCCAATTTTTTTTTCTTTGACAAGCAGAATGAAAATTTGATCAAATAGTTTAGTTGAAGCATCTAGATTGCGACTCTTTATCTGCGGGATTTTTAAGCTCAAATTTAAGACCTGCACAAATCAAATGAATACCATATGAGTGTGGTAGGGCCTATGATAACATATTAGAATGACTGTAAAAAGCATGATTTACAGTTGTTTTCACAAAAACAAAAAGTTTTATAAAATGATAAACATTTCACATTTCAGCCTTTAAACCATTTTTAAGAAAATGAATGAGTCAAAAGTATCAATTATTATTTTAAACAATTAATATAATCCTCGTCTTTCCGTCCCCAAATTTAAGACCTCTTCAAATCAAATAATTAAGACTTTCTTGTACCATTTAAGACATTTTAAATGCGATACAACTAAATGTAAGACTTTATAAGGACCTGCGGAAACCCTGATGGCACAAAATGAAACCGTAAAAACTGCACATAATGCAATAAACATACGTTTAGCAGAATATTGCCGTCTTTGTGGCTGCTGGCGAGCTCCACGGTTAGCTTTTCCTTCTCGTGTTTCAGAGCCTCCACTGCCTGGGCTTTTTCAGCGACTGCTTGTTTCAGCTCCTCATACGACGGATACAGAGAAAAAAACAGCTTGAAGCAGACACTAGTAGATATAAATATTCCTGCAAATATCTGAGGATTTAAAAACAAATGTGCAGCTCATTGTGGCGTTTACATGAATTATTCATGTTTTCTATTTATTTCTACCAGCAGCTGGATGAGTGTGTGGTTAAGCATTACTGATGCAATTCCTGTAGGTTTTTACTGTGTTTCTCGCTGTAAACCGCACAGGTACAGCACATTTCTTTATCTGTGGTGCTACACACTTGCCTGCTAAGCTTCCATTTAGGGTTTAACAGTACGAGTATGAGATTTTTTTAATCACAGGTTCAAGGTATCTATGGGGCCCTATCATTTCTGCGATGCACAAAACACAGAGTTGAGAGTATAACGGAGAATGTCCCAGAATTCGGCAGAATTTGGATGAATTGATCAAAAGCACGGCTGCACACACTGAAACTCAAAGGTACTTCTTCATGAAAATTTGGTTTAATAAAGAAATCGTGACATGAATACGTTACTAATACACAGTAGAATGTACTTATAGTAATAATAGTACTAATACTATTATTAATAATAATAGAAGTATTAAAACATTTATTTTTAAGGAGAAAAAAAACTTGTTTTAATTTTAACTGTAAACCTCTGTTGCGCAGCACTTTGTTTGCTAAAAAAAATTAATTGGAATTGTTAAATTGCATTTTTTAAATATTACTTAAAATTTTATTGTTTTATGCCTTAATTAGTTTACCAGCAATACATTTTCATTAAATCATAAATCTAGAAAAATTAAAACGGACAACTCAAGGCCCTATTGCAGTAAAAACATGTGATAAATTATTCAATTGTTTTATGAAATCAATTTCATAAATTGATTATTGATTTTTTTTTTTCCATTAACAAAGAATCCAGGAATATTAAAATGGAAAAAAACTGAATTTGGGAAAAATAAAACATTAAACAGACTTCATAGGGCCCTAAAAATGTAATAAACTGTTGTTAAATTGTGTACATTTCATAATTTAAATTAATTAGACATGATTTTAGATTAACAAAATTTAATTTAACCATTGAAATGGAATCCAGAAATATTAAAATTGAAAAAAAAAAACAAGGAATCCAGAAAAATGTAAATAAATCAATAAATAGAATTTGGGAAATAATAAAATGTTAAAAAGAAAGTATATATATATATATACACACACACACACACACACACACACACGCACACGCACGCACGCACACACTCTCTCTCTCTCACACGCACGCACGCACACACTCACACACACACTCACACATGCACATGCACACGCACACGCACGCACGCACGCACACACTCACACGCACACTCACACGCACACACTCACACTCACACACTCACACACGCACACTCACACACGCACACTCACACACGCACACACTCACACTCACACGCACACTCACACTCACACTCACACTCACACACACATATATGTATTATCATCTGTTACAATGACTCTTAAAGTGTTGCGTGTTCGGGCGTAGTGTCTAGATTCTAACACTTGGGTCTAGTCTGGGTTTGGCGTTTCAGTGTCAGAAGCACAAAACACATCAGGAGTGTCACGATCCTGTTACCAATGACTAGAAATCTCACAGAGATGACACTTCGTAGTTTAGAAAAATGGGTTCCTGATGGTTTCTCACCTTTATTCTTAATTCTTTTGCAGTTAACATGTCTCTTTTCTTCTCTGCTGACCCACTGAGCATTTCGCTCTCCAATGGTCATGCCTTAACTTTGCAAATTCTAGTATTGCATCCTTCTCGTGGCCGTTTAATAATTTAATAAGTTATATCTTTTTTTTGGCTCATTTTATCTGTAAAACAAAACCTGCTTAATAATTACACACACCTGAATATAAGGCGTTTTTCACTTGCCTTCATGGACTGTTATATATCACTTATAAATGATCAGAATAGTAGGTAGTAAGACTGGCGTGGTTTGAGATTGGTAAAATGTGCTTGGAAATAAAATATGCTCAGAATATCACCTTGCATAATAACTGTATTTTGAGAAAGGTGCTGAATGGATCAGCCTGTAATAACTCTGGGTATGCACTCACCTTGTTCTGCATTTCGTGCACTGAGCTCTTGAGCTGCGTCACCAGAGCCTCGGCCTCAGCCTGGTCTCTCTGAAGCGGCTCGATCTGTGTCTTCAGCTCCAGGCTTTCATCCCGAGACGCGCGGAGCTCCTGGTGCACTTTATCAAACTCGCTGTGTAGTCCCTGCATTTCTTTGGAATGGCGCTCCACAGCGTCGGCAAGCGCTTTCTCTCCCGCAGCAAGCACGTCTTTGGCTTTAGCATGATTGTCTGCAGCGCTCTTCTCCTGAGGACGCATGACACAATGCCCATTTTCAAGTCATACATGATGTCTGAGGACATGAACTTCATCTCCAGAGCTGCTCTGAGAGTCACTTCAGCAGCTTTACAGCGTTCACTTTGAGAAAAAACTACCGGAAAACACACTGAAACCGGAAAAATAAAAGTCAGGCTTAACTTGAAATTATGACAGAAATATATTACTGTAGTATACTAAAGTATAATTCTCAAAGTAATATTATTATTTTTAAGGAATGTCATACAAGCCAGGCATTTTTACATTAATTCACACAGTTCTGTTGTGTAGCATCTGGCTTGACTAAATGAAAATGCAATGTTTTGTTGTAAATTAATCTACTTTGATTGCATTTTGAAAGAACGATTGAACTGTTAAAGTTTTATTGATTCATTAGACACAATTTTTTTGTAATGATACATTTGTATCGAATCATAAAATGTAGAATCCAGAAAAAAAGTAAATGGAAAACACAGAATTTAGGGGAAAATAAAATGGATTTCACGGGGCCCTAAATTAAAAGGTTTGCTTACTATGTGGAGTTTAATTGTGAACAAAGTTATGCTTATTATTATTATTATTTTTTATTCTTAAGGTCTAACAAACATGTGGAAAGTATTTCCTTCCCCATTAACGGTAAATATCAATATTGTATCAAAAAATATCATGATAATATTTTTGTCCCTATTGCCAAACGTATATTTTGACTTTAGAAGATCCAAAAAGTTAAATCTGTTCATGACATAAAGCAATCATATCTCTGGATTGAACTGCTTGATTCATAGGGATTCGTTTTATGCAGCCTTTATGACTCTTTTGGTTTTCAATGAAGGGACAGAAACCTCTTAGTTTTCATTTAAAATGTCTTACTTTGTGTTTTGAAGACGAACCAAAGTCTTCTGGGTTTGAAACAACATGAGAGTGAGTAAATGATGACACAATTTTATTTTTGGGAGATTTATCTCTTTAAATCATTACACTTAAACACAGTAAGGGTGTGTAATGAGTGTAAAAAACGAGTGCAATTTTAACTGTAAAATACTGTAAAAACGCTATGTTGTTAATAGGTTAACAGTAAGTTCCCGTACTATATACAGGGAAAAACTGTAAAATATCTAACCAGACATTTTATGTAATTTTACAGTAAAATGCTGTTAATTGTTCAATTTTTAGAAGTAAAAAAAGAACAAATCAACATATAATTTACAGTAAAAAACTGTAGACTGATATTCCCAGAATTCCCTGCGTGACACTTCACATTTGAAAGCATTTATGGCTCTTAATAGTTTTGTCATGTTTGTTATCAGTTATGTACATGTGGGTTTATGTTACATCTTCTGTTGTTTAATTAATATTTATTGCATTATTTAAGTGTCGTGTGTTACCATGATGGTGTTTAGTGTTTGCGTGAATGACTCTGTGCACCTTCTATATATTAGTATATACTTCTGCTTGTGGCGAAGCTACTTGTGATGAACTTTGATTCTTCATGTGGCTTTCTCTTTTACCACCTGCATTATTAAAGAACAAATCAACATATAATTTACAGTATAAAACCGTAAACTGATATTCCTGCGTGACACTGCACATTTGACAGTATTTTGTCTAAATAATCATGTTTCTTAATAGTTTTGTCAAGTTTGTTATCAGTTATGTAGTACATTTGGGGTTTATGTTACATCTTCTGTGGTTTAATGAATGTTTATTGCATTATTTAAGTGTCATGTGAGTCACCGTGATGGTGTTTAGTGTTTGCGTGAATGACTCCGTGCACCTTCTATATATTAGTATATACTTCAGCTTGTGGAAAAGCTTCTTGTGATGAACTGATTCTTCATATTGCTGTCTCTTTTACCATCTGCATTATTATGGTGGTTGTCGTTTATGTTAAAGATACAAAACAGATTTTAGTAGCAGTGTGCGTTGTTGAATTTACTAGTTTACACTCACATTTTCTTGTTTGTAAATTACAGTTTTATACTGTAAAATTTACAGGTGGTTCTGTAAATGTTTTTACAGTTTTTCTGTATTTTACACACAATTATTAAGCTTCCAAAATTATTTAGTAAAAACTACAGATTAGATTTTTTACAGTGTGGGATGGGAGACGTTCTCACCAGAAGCTTGATCGTCTCCTGCAGGCTGGAAAGCTCTGCTCGGTGTTTCTGCTCCAGGCTTTTGGCTCGAGAGCGTTCCTCCTCCGCATGAGCTGCCTTCTCCCTCTCCTCTTCAAGCTGCTTCTGAAGCTCCTCTAGTCTCCTGAAATCAGGCAGGACTCGTGAATTATAGCTATGATTGATTTAGTCCACCAATATATGTTTCAGGCCCCACAAACCAAATCAAGCTAAGCTGTAAACCGAGGTTAATGACTTGTTTTCTTTCTCTACGGTTGTTCTTAAGCAGCTTAATCAAACCTCTCTTTCTGCTTGATCTGCTCATTCAGCTTTGTTATTAGAGTAGAGCTGTCGCCCGTTGATTTCGTCATGTCCACAATGTCATTCTCAAGTTTAGTTTTGTCTTTGGTCAGCAGCAGTATCCTTTCCTCGCTTGCTTTCAAATTTCTCTGTAAACCTTAAGACGGAACAAGACATCAAGATCATCAATCACACCGAATGTAGAGCTCTATCGATTCTGACATAAGTCAAGCCGCGACTCTAAGTAATCTGTGCGTACACATACCTTGATCAGTCTGAGCAGATGTGGCTTGATCATTAGAGGTTTCTTCAAGATTCTGTTTCTGGAAAATGAAGAACGTGAATGGATTTGAGGATTAATCAGAGGCTTAATTCCTTGTCTCTAAATCAGTGCTTCTGGATTTTGACTCCTACATATCCTAAACACAGACTCCAGAACCCCGCCATAAGCAGCGGTGTCATTATTCGTGCCATTCAAATGTACTTGTGATGTATTTAAAGATGTAGTTCACCCAAAGATGAATGACCTGTATGACTCACTTTCTTCTGTGGATCACGAAAGCTGATATATGTGACCCTGCAGCACAAAAGCAGTGTTAAGTCGCTGGGGGATATTTGTAGCAATAGCCAACAATACATTGTATGGGTCAAAATTATACATTTTTCTTTTATGCCAAAAATCATTAGGATATTAAGTAAAGATCATGTTCCATGAAGATATTTTGTAAATGTCCTACCGTAAATATATCAAAACTTAATTTTTGATTAGTAATATGCATTGCTAAGAACTTCATTCGAACAACTTTAAAGATGATTTTCTCAATATTTAGATTTTTTTGCACCCTCAGATTCCAGATTTTCAAATAGTTGTATCTCAGCCAAATATTGTCCTAACCTAACAAACCATACATCAATGGAAAGATCATTTATTCAGCTTTCAGATGATGTATACATCTCAATATCGAAAAATTGACACTTAAGACTGGTTTTGTGCTCCAGGGTCACATATTAAAAATCAGCGGGGTCTAAAACAACACTGGACCACGCTGACTTTCATTATTAAAGAAAAACAACAGAAATGTAAATGGCAGCATATTAATTTTTGGGTGAACTATCCCTTTAAGTACTTTTATTACCATTTACCTAAGCGATTTTGCCTAAGTATTTTTCTCTAGCCAGTTTCCATGAAGGTATCTTTACACCGTCACTTACCAGCACACTAACTTCTTGCTCCAGAGAGCTCTTTTCCTGCAGCAGGCCACTCAGCTCTTGTTGTTTAACCTCTAGTACCGAGTTCAACTCTGTGACCTACAGCACGGTATCGCACCATAATGGAGGGAGATGACAGGGACAAAACATGAGCAATGTCACACACAAAAACTCAAAGAGACCCGTGCCGGTCGCACAAAGTAGAACTTAAACAAAGTGAAGGACTGGAATATTATGGGAAATAAAATCTCAGAACACTGTTGAGAACAATGCTAACAGGGCTGCACGATTTGGAGAAAAAACTGAACTGTGATTTTCTGATAAAAATTGTCATTGCGATTGCTGTGCTTGTTTGTATACGGCCGCACAATTTAGCAAAGATGTTATGATTGTATATCAATAATACGGCAAATAAATAATAATAATGTTACCAAATGAACATAAAAAAATGTACTAAATAAACAAAATAAGAAATGTTACAATTGTAATATTTCACTGTAAAATAAAAAAGTATTTTTAAAGAGTCTTAATTTCCATCAAACTTTCCAATCAAATATCCCTTAACCTCCTGAGACCCAGAAAAAAAAAAGTTTTGTGAATTTAGTATTTTTTCATGTCATTACATTGTTTAGAGCATAAGAAAATAAAATTAAAAATAACATTTTTGAAAAATTATATTTTATTCATACGTTATGCTGTGTCCTCTGTAGGAAAAAATAAAAAGACATTAATAAACATACATTTTTAGGTTTCAGGATTTTTTTATACCAAACTTTGTATAAAGATGATTCTCAACTGTTATGAAATATATAACAGGATGATCTGATATACCATTTTGCTTTATGCAGTATGTGTGTAAAATGGCCATAAGAGGGTTTACAATGTATCTATACACTTTGCATATTAATGTGTTCTTGGGGCAACATGTAATGAAAAAAGAAGTGTAATAATGGGAGTAATAATTGGCAGTATTTTCATAATAATATCTAATATTTCATAGGAATATTGAAATATAATTTCTTTCCCAATTCATTTGTTGATAAGTGCTTTTCATTACAAGTATGGGAAGATGGTTGGCGCATGTTGCGTTCTCAGATACCCAAGAGTTTGTTTGGAGCAGCATTTACTCTGAAACACGCAGCACATATATTTACTTGATTACTTGATTTGACAATCACACTAAGCCATACTGTGACTTCGGTTTTATTTCAGTTAATCGTGCAGCCCTATAATGCACAATGCACAAATGAAATGATCAAACAATAAGAATGAATGCATGAATGAACAGCACAGGACTGTTACTGTAAAAACCTGGTGCATTGCAAACCGTGAAAAGACAAGTGCAAATCACTGTCACTGAACACCACTGATGTCAAATCTGGCATATGAATATATAAATATAATAAATATAAAGCTATTGTATGGCTTCAGAAGAGTTGAAATACTTCTAAAATTCTTGTCAATGAGCTTCCATACATTTATGTTGAATGGAAAAGAGCAACTTGGACATTCAGCTGAATGGCATGCGTCGATTACAGCATTACATTTATATTGACTCCCGTTGCATAAAGTTCACTACTTAGTTTACTATATTGGTTGTGTATGAGGCATGCAATCAATGTTTCTGCGAGAAAAAAAAAACTCCTAATAAAGTGGTCAGAAAATAATAATCCAGAGTAATCCTCCTTAAATGTTTATTATGTTTACATTTGTTATTATTGATCTAAGCGTTATTTCATCACTCATAATTCTTGGTCTTAATAGTCTTGGAATATCTAAACATAAAAAGGGACCTCTTTAGGGATTTGTTCTCTAATATCAGACTCAGAGAATCGCACGCATTGATGCATTGTTTTCTCCATCAAAAGTCTTTTGAGTTTAAATCAAAAACACACTAGGCCACATGAAGCATTTTAGGGAGAAGAATAAGGGTCTTGTGGCAAAGCATGCTTTGTTATCCTGCAGAGAACCGCCTGCACTTTACAATACATTCACGTTAATTTTGTTATTTAATAGTTAAGTATCTACCCGAGTTCTCACTCCAAAGAACCATTTTGTGCCAAAATCATTGGCAACTGCTGTTGATTCTTCACTATCACTCTTCTCAGATTCCTCGACATGTATACGCTGTATAATATGTTCCTGCAGTTGTGGGATAAATGGACGTGAAGGCCTACCTTTTCTTCCTGAGATCTGGCTTGGCTTTTTGCCTCCTCTATTTGGGTCAATAACCTCTGCATGTCTCGGTTCTCTTGACTGTGCTGTGCCTGAAGAGTCTGAAGAGCTGTTTCTTGCTCCAGAGCTTCTTCTGCCTTTTCTCGCAGCTGCTGACCTAGCTTAACTCCCGCGTACTCCAGCTCTTTCACCCTGAGCTCGGCACTGTGAAGTTTTCCCAACACCTCCTCCATCTCCACCAGGTGCTGCTCCTCTGCCTTCTCCAGACTGGTGCGCAGCGTTTCTACAAGCCGTTCGCTCTCCTCGCTGACTTTCAGGAGCTGTGCCTTGTGCTCTTTGGCGTCACCCGTCCAGCCCATGGCTTCAGAAGCACGCTTGTTCGCGAGCTCCTCGAGCTCCAGTTTATGTGTCAGTTCCAGCTGTTCCAGAGCATTACGCACCTCCTCCAGCTCAGACGTGCCTGCCTCGTGGGAGGCTCTGAGCTCCTCCAAGGCTTGCTGGTGCGAGGCCTCGACCGATGCTAGTTTAGCGCGCCACTCCTCAACGATATTTGAATTCTCCTCCTTAGATTTGGCCAGCTGACCCGAAAGCTGCTTGTTATTCTTCGCCAGCTGTGTGTGGAGAGAGCTTAGCTCCTCCTCAGGAACCCCGTCTTGCCCTGAGACAGATTCCAAAGACTTGCGAAGAGCAGCTACCTCCGTGTCCCGCAAGGCAAGATCCCGCTCTAACTCCAAGATACGGGACTTCTCAGAGACTGTGGCCACCTAACAGAGAAAACTGCTCTTTTAGTAAACTAAATGTGCTGTGTGGATAAGTGAGAACTTATTTGGTGGTACGGATATGATCATCTTTTCAGGTTAAGAAGTGGATCATTTAAATAGATTTTCATACAACTGTAGCTCTTTTCCATGTATAGGAGCAATGCTACCTAAGCTACAACCCCAATTCCAGAAAAGTTGGGATGTTTTGTAAAATGCAGTAGAATCAAGAATCTGTGATTTGTTAATTCTCTTTAACTTTTATTTAATTGACAAAAGCACAACGAAAAGATTTCCAAAGTTTTCACTGACCAACTTAAATGCATTTTGTAAATATAAAAAAATTTTGATGTTGATGGTTGCAACACACTCCAAAAAAGTTGGGACAGAGGCAAAATAAAAGTGAAAAGGTTATAGAATATCCCAGTTAAACAGTTCACAGTAAGCAGGTGAATTGGATCAGGTTTGGGAATAAAAGGAGCATCTCAGTCTTTGCCAGCAAAGCCACTTTGTGCCATGAGAGAAGTGTCACACAAATCAAACATCACATTTCTCAATGCAAAATCGCAAAGAATTTAGATCTTTCACCAACTACCATACATAATATCGTGAAAAGATTCAGGGAATCCAGAGAAATCCCAGTCTGTGTAGGGCAAAGCAGGAAACCTGAGGTGAATGTGTGTGACCTTTGACCCCTCAGATGGCACTGCATGAGAAAGCGTCATGCTGCGGTGTGAAATATAGCCGCATGGGCTCAGGAGTACTTCAGAAAACCACTGTCACTTAACACAGTCTGCCGCTGCATCAGTAAATGCAACCTGAATCTCTGTTACTCTAAGAGAAAGCTATACATCAGCTCTATGCAGTGATGCAGCGGGGTTCTCTGGGCCTGAGCTCATCTCAGAGAGTCAGAAAGACAGTGGAAATGTGTGCTGTGCTCAGATCAGTCCACAATGGACGTCAAGTTCTCACAGCCAAAGACCAAAGGGAGCATCCAGACATTCATCAGCGACAGATGCAGAAGCAAACGTCTGTCATGGCATACGGGTTTATCAGAGCAAACAGCATGAGTGACTGGCATATGTGCGAAGATACCACTGACATGGAGGCATGTACTGGGATTGTACAGAGACATATACTGCCATCAAGATGACGTCTTTCATGGGAAGTCCATGGTTATCAGATCAAGACAATGCTAGGTCTCATCCTGCATGTGCTACAGCAGCGTGGTTCTGTAGACACAGAGTGAATGTGTTAGATCAGTCCAGATCTGTCTCTTATTGAACATGTATGACCAGTCATGAAAAGGAGAGTCAGACAACGACGATCACAGACTGCTGAGCTTCTGAAGTCTTGCATCAAGCCAGATTGGATGGAAATTTTGCTGGCAGAACTTTAACAATTAGTATCCTCGATTCCCAAACAATTAAACACTGTAATTAAAAGGACAGTTGATGTGACGCAGTGTTAAACATGGCTCTGTCCCAACTTTTTTGGAGTGTGTTGCAGCCATCAAATTTTGTTTATATTTACAAAATAAAATGAAGTTGGCCAGCGAAAATATTGGAAATCTTTTCTCTGTACTTTAGTCAATTAAATGAAGGTTAAAGAGAACGAACAAATCACAGATTCTTGATTTTATGGCACTTCACAAAACGTCCCAACTCTTCTGGAATTGGGGTTGTAAGTAAAAAAGCATTGAAACGAGGAACCTGGGACAGAATTGGGAGGAATCGTGACTTTACAAGTGAGCAACCCCAAAACTGATCATCTAGCAGGGTTCCCACATGAATGGATTATCATGATCTTGTCAGTTATTCATGGTCTAGGATCAAGGATTTTTTTTTTTAGAAATTACTTTATAGACATTGTGTGCAGATTTCCATGTATATGTCTTTTTTTATTGTTATTAAATTTAGTAAGACCTTCAACCCTCTGTTATAGCACAACAGCTGGGTTCCGAAAGTAAAAATTCCATTGATTTTTTTTTTAAATCAATGGAATTATAAAAATTATAAAAATAAATTTTAAAAATGTATTTTGTGTTCCAGGGTCACATTTCATGTAGTTAAATACCTTCACCAAGTGTTTTGGTGCACTCTTTTTGTCATTAAAAGCAAATGAGAAATATTCTCTCCGCACATCAGTTTTGGCCACTAGATATACAGTACATATAATCAATAACTTTAAATGAATAATTCTTTCCCTCATTACAGCCATTAAGTACACTATCTTGTACCTGTCTTTTTTTCCTGATTTTGAAATAGTTTTGTGCATCAAATAAAAGTTAGTTATGTTCTGATTCACCTTATAGCTGGGTGGTTTGGTTCATGGCTTAAAATGCTTTTAATGAAAACTTTTTAAAAATCCCTATGGGAGAAATGAATGGAAAAATGCTTCCAGAACCAACGCCACCAAAAGCCTGTGTATATCTCCTACAGTACTTCCTAAGGTTGTGCTGATTTCCATTCGACAACTTACAATCTCCCGATGCTTTCAGGTTCTCTACGGCTGTGGGAACCCCATATAAAACAAATCTGTGTTCTTCTATATACCTATATGTATATCAAGACACCACAATGATATTACAGCAATGAGATATTTAGTGCATGTTAGTAATCATTCCTAGTATTAGTTATTAATTGGAACAACATGCAGTGAAGATCCCTCACTGACACAGAAAACTAAATGTTAGCTGGAGCACTGTGGCATATCTTCCCATAGCCCAAGTGAAGATCCATTACCCTAGAGTCTTCTAACTCCCTCTGCAGTTTGTCAGCTTTGGTCTTTTCAAAGAGAAGACTCTGTTCAAGCTCCTTAAGAAGGGCATGCTCCAGCTGGGTCTGCGTCTGTTAGTACAGAGAGAGGAGAGGAAGAAACACAACCAGTGCCACGTCACATGCCAGCCTGATGCAGAGAGACGAAGGGTGAGCTGTGGAGGTGTAGCGAGGAAAAAGAGGAGGAGGAAGATGTCGTGATGACCAATGCCACAGCAGAGGAAAGTGTAGCAGAGACGCCATGCAGCATTACAGTGGTTAGGAACAGAAACAAAAACAGTACTTCGTCCACAACAACGAGGAGAGGAACAATAAAAAATCTGATAATGTTACGTTGTTCCTGATGACCAAGCACTAAATCCAATGAAACAGGATGATGCTGAAGTTCGCACAATGAGATCTTCATGTAGGTTAATGACTTGTTAGGGCATTACAGATTAATTCAGAACTTATTATCCTACAAAGTGCGAAAAACAAAAGCATCTGACATCTGTGTGGGCTTGACGATCGACTTCAAAAAAGGAGATCATTTAGTATCCATTTTCAATGGAAATTCACTTGTATTTTATTTCTACGGCTGTTGAAGCATGTAAAGCATCGTCTAGGTTGCTGATGTGCATGTTTTATAACTTCAAATCATTATCCAACAGTTTCTTGAATCTGAACGCATGAAGAGAGTTATTTTTGAATAGGTAGGTCAGGACATGAAAACAACTCAAATGTGCAATGATGAAGGGTGCAAACGATCAATGAACCTATCAAGAGTGCTTGATTTAGGAACAGGACGAAGCCAGAAAGTAATAAACACAGACATATTACTACGGAAGTCCTAAGAGGCCGTGGATTATGAATATTTTTCTTTCTAGTTTTCTCGTGATCTCGACATGACATAAAATTATTATTATTTTTTTTACAATGATTGTTTGATCTACTGTTGCTAACACAGATCACACAGATAAATGCGCGCTTATACAGTATGCTGTGGATATTTCAGCAAATTGCCTAGTAATAACGTCTACCATCAATAAACAAAGGCTAAGCAATCACTGTTGATTTTTTTTCCAGAGACAGTGCGCTAAACAATTTGTTTGTGTGATTAATTAACATGTTTAAATTATCAAAGCGTTCAACACTGCAAACACAGGCGGAGCGCCTTCAGAATGATGCAGAGAACTATTCTAAAATTTGTTTGGGATTTTTATTAGTCATGTAGGATATGCTGTGACTGATATCATGTGCATTACAAGCTTGGGATGCTGTTTCAAAATATTGTTTTTGTGTGTGTGTGAGTGAGTGAGTGAGTGAGAGAGTGTGTGTCTGTGTGTGTGTGTGAGTGTGTGTGTTTGTGTGAGTGTGGTGTGTCTGTGTTTTTGTGTAAGCGTGTGTGTGAGCGTGTGTTTGTCTGAGCGTGTGTGTGAGTGTGTGTTTGCGTGTGTGTGTGTGAGTGAGAGAATGTGTGTGAGTTTGTGTGAGTGTGAGCGTGTGCGTGTGTGTTCATGTGAGAGTGTGTGTGTGTGTGTGTGTGTTCGTGTGTGTTTGTGTAAGCGTGTGTGTGTTTGTCTGAGCGTGTGCGTGTGTGAGTGTGTGTGTGTGAGTGTTTGTGTGAGCGCGTGTGTGTGTGTTTGTCTGAGCGCGTGTGTGAGTGTCTGTCTGAGTGCGTGTGTGTGTGTGTGTGTGAGTGTGTGTGCGTGTTTGTGTGAGC
>NW_015547674.1:679242-681800 GCF_001515605.1 Sinocyclocheilus anshuiensis
TGTGTGAGCGTGTGCATGTGTGTGTGTGTGTGTGTGAGTGAGTGAGAAAGTGTGTGTGAGTGTGTGTGTGTTTGTCTGAGCGTGTGTGTGTGAGAGTGTGAGTGTGTGAGTGTTTGTGTGAGCGCGTGTGTGTGTGTTTGTCTGAGCGCGTGTGTGAGTGTCTGTCTGAGTGCGTGTGTGTGTGTGTGTGTGAGTGTGTGTGTGTGTTTGTGTGAGCGTGTGTGAGAGAGAGTGTGTGTGTGAGTGTTTTCCTACATAGAAATGTGGAAAATACAAAAGATTACAACACGGTATAGCATCACTGAATTAAATGACACATTTTTACATATATAAATCACATTTATCAATACACATTTAATGATTAACAATAAAGATTATAAATAAGGACAAAGATGCACATTACAAATACGTTGCTGAAGCACGTCGTCTTAGATAAACACAACATCTCCGCTTATTAACGAACAGTCATGTACTTCAAAGATGCACAGATAAAGATACAGGAGCAAACAGATACTATACAGTGACGTCAACCTTGCTTTTAATAAGCAGTTCGTTTATGATACAGAACACTATTGCGGTGGTGAGTCATGCATCTAGCAAGAACGTAACGATTACAGATACACACAATAATCATATTGATTCAAGCATTTAACATTTATGAGTTAAATGTCAGTAATGAACAATACTGCACAAATTATAGCGATCACGAAGAAGGTGCTTATTCTGTCCCAAACGCGTACAGTAAAGTGTACAGTATACAACACCCCATCAGTTATATTCAGCTCTATACTGCCACCTGTTGGCGCAGTTGTGTACCTTAGACAACAACTTTTGATACTTCACGAGAAAACAAGAAAAATATTAATAATCCATGGCCTCTCAGGACTTCCATATATTACAGCTCTTTTGCAGATAATTAATACAGATATAATGAACTCAAAGTCGCATAATAATTGAAAGCGCGTATGTTTAAAGTTCTGCTGAATGCATACATGGAGTATTTTCATAGTTTGGTCAATCTGTGGTTTTAAGAACCTCTGTTGGTCACGCATCTTGTCATTGAAATTCACAAGTCACAATACATTTCTATGCATGAGCCTGCATTTCAGCTCTCCCTCGTTTGCATGTTAGTGAATGCATCGAAGTCTAGTGTGACCACAGCTTTAGGTCTGAATGTTCAGAGCAAAGATCTTCAAATACCTCCAAATCTCCTTTGGTAATGCAGGCTTCCTCCACCCGAAACTGCAGGTCCTCCACCTTCCTGTTTGGGACAATACTTCTTTATCATCTTCAGTTTGTATTTCCATTTTACATTCTTACTCCTACAACAGTGGTATTTATTTATTAATCAATTAATAAATGTGACTCTGGAGCACAAAACCAGTCATAAGGGTCAATTTTGTGAAATTGAGATGTATGCATCATCTGAAAGCTGAATAAATAAGCTCTCCATTGATGTATGGTTTGTTAGGATAGGACAATATTTGGCTGAGATACAACTATTAGAAAATCTGGAATCTGAGGGTGCAAAAAAATCTAAATATTGAGAAAATCATCTTTAAAGTTGTTCAAATGAAGTTCTTGGCAATGCATATTACTAATCAAAAATTAAGTTTTGATATATTTACAGTAGGAAATTTACTAAATATCTTCATGGAACATGATCTTTACTTAATATGCTAATGATTTTTGGCATAAAAGAAAAATCTATAATTTTGACCCATACAATGTATTGTTGGCTATTGCTACAAATATACCCCAGCGACTTAAGACTGCTTTTGTGCTCCAGGGACACATATATAAATTATAGTAAATGTTAGTTTATAAAGTTATCAGAAAGAGAGAGAGCGAGAGTTCCGACATGCTGTTGAGAAAAACGTAAAAAAATTAAAATAAAATAAAAAATTAATTAAAATGATAGTTCACCCGATATAATTCTATCATCCTTTACTCTCCCTTGTGTCGTTCCAAACCCGTATGACTTTAAATTTATATATTTTGAGAAATGAGGAATTTTTGTCCATAGAATGGAAGTCAAAGGTCACCAAACGGCACTATGGTGCGTAAATGATGACAGAATTCTCCATATAATTCTCATTCTATGCATTTTATTGGACAGAAATGCCCCTGCGTCATCAATATCAACATTAGTTATCAATCCATTAGCTCTAAGGATTTCTATATGCAAATACAATCCTAAAAGTGACGAGAATCCACGAGCTTGAACCGTATTTGTGACGGATGAATACTGCACCTCTTCTCCTCCTCCAGCTGATTGAGCAGCTCCACCTTCTCTCGGTCCGCAGCCTCCACAAGCACTCGCAGCTGGTCCAGTTTAGCATCAGCCTCCAGCACATACTGCAGGAACAAGTCAAAACAACCACATTCATCTAATCTAATCATAACATGCATTCATATTTTCCAAACTGAACCGACTGACTACATGAACAGAACTGACTGTGCAAATAAAATAAACATATTACTGGCAATCTATCTATCTATCTATCTATCTATCATCTATCTATCATCTATCTATCTATCTATCATCTATTGATCTA